>NC_064816.1:29353777-29434436 GCF_023721935.1 Panthera uncia
TCTCTATCTATATAGATAGAGATATATATAGATAGAGATATATATATAGATATAGATATATATAGATATAGATGATAGATATAGATATACATACATACATACATACATATATTTTTTTAAATTTACTGAGCCAATTGGTTAGGTAAGAGTAGTAATTACTACCAGCTATTCAGAGCCTGGTGCTACACTAAACTTGCATCCATTGTTTAATTCAATCCTCTCATTGGTTTTAGGATGGAAATTCTGCCATGCCCATTGCACAGATGAGATAGGTGAGGTCCAGAACAGATGATTTGTCCAAGGTTACAGAGCTAGTGTTGGTTTGCAGATCTCTCAGGAGCTTCCTGCATAGAATCTTAAACCAGCTCCTGTCCTCAGAGGGCAGGGGGAGGCCTAAGAAAGAGGCAAGCCACTCCAGATTAATTGGTGGCAGTTTTAATAAGCAAAGAGAATTTACAAACAAGGCTTGTCTTGGGTGGCAGCAAGATGAATGGATCCCCACACTCACCCAACAAATCTTTAAAGTTTATAAAGTGGCTTTTATAAACTTGACTGGGTTCAGTCAAATATACTGCGTCAGTGTTTTCAACACCACATCACTATCTCAAAGCTATATCCCGGAAGCAGCCTCTGGCGTGGGAAAGACAAGTGGAAGCCCCATTCCAAGGACAGGGGAGGGGATGAGGAGCCTCTGATAGCCGGGACACAGCTCAGTGGTCAATCAGTGGTCACATCTTTTCAATGACCTCTCCCAATAATTAGTAAGTAGTAGAACTAGGTTTTGACCAAACTATACTTGATGAGAATCCACACATATTTACTTTAATTCCAGTGAAGATTTGACAATTAATAGAATCCATGGATATTTTAGAAAGAACACCAGGGTGCAATTCAGGATATTTGAAAAACATTTTCTCTTCTTCCATTAGAGTGACCAACACATCTTGGCTTCCCTAGGACTTTCCCATCTTTAAAACTGAGAGGTAGGCTGGTCTCTCTACCTTCCACAGACAGTGGCAAATAAAAAGACTAGGCTGTTTGTCCTTGGCTTGCATATAGAAAAGGGAATTGGGACTGAGACTCCTTGCCACCCAATCCCCAGAGAGACCAGACCTGGCTTCAGGATTCAAGAAAAGTTAAGAAAGCGGAAGATTCTGGGCTCCCTTAGCCGTTCATCCACAGGATAAGTTTGGAAGGCTGAACCCAGGATGTTCCAGTGTTGAAGGTAGTCTGAGCTTCCAAGATATACTTAGCTAATCAGCACCTTCAGTGCTGGGAGGCTGTGGCCTTTGCCAATTAAAGCACCTTACGAGGTGAGGACTTTTTTTTTTGGAGTAACTATGGGTAGTAGACAGCAGGTCATGGAATCAGAAATCTTAGGTTTGCACCCAGCTTGGCCACAACTCCTGTATTACCCCTGGGCCTTGGTTTCCCTATTCCAGAGGATACAGTGGGTAGTGACCCCTTTAGAGCTCTGCAGTGCAGATTAATGCTTTAACATACAACAGCGCTTTGTACACTGAAATGTTCCTGAATAAAATGGATGCTGCTACTGATGATTTTTTTTTTATCACATCTTGAAATCGGTATCTTTCTAGCTGAGGTTCTCATTCTGTTTTTAACTATGCACTCTTTTGAAGGATTCCATCCAAAGACTAAGAACTTATAAACTGCTCTGTGTGGAAAGCAGAAGAATGGCCCTTAAAGATGTCCATATCCTAATCTCTAGAACTTGTCCTTACGTTGTGATAGATGGAAAAGGTGAATTCAATGTGCAGATGGAATAAAGTGGATAATCAGCTGTCATTAACAAGGGTCCTTAAATGTGGAAGAGGGGGCAGTAGAGGCAGTGTCAGGGTGATGCAGCGTGAGAAAGGTGTGACCCGCCATTGATGGCTTTGAAGACGGAGGAAGGGGCATAACCAAGGAATGTGGAGAAAGCCTCCAGAAACTGGGAAAGGAAACAGATCCCCTTTAGAGCCATCAGAAGGCAATGTAGCTCTGGTGACACCTTGATTTTAGTTCACTGAGACCCATTTGAGACATCTGACTTCCAGAACCATAAGATAATTTGTGTTGTTTTAAGCCATCATGTTTGTGATAATTTTTTTTAGCAGCAATAGAAAATGAATACATTCTATAATCAAAACAATTCAGCAAGAAAAATACACAGGATTGTCATGGGAGGGGAAAGCAATTACTCACTGGGAGGCAGAGTGTTTACTCCTATTTCTCTGGGCAGTCTGAGAGTGAGCCTTTTAAGATTTTAAGGCATGGCATTTGATGGAGGCATCTCCAGCATTGCCCTGGGGCATTGTAATCCACAGAAGACACAGAGGTGGAGTCTTTAGAGGTAAACATTGGTAGAAACATCATCACCCATTTCACTTCTAGTGTATGCTTCTAAAGTCAGCCAAACTGCTCTTGGCCCTGTCCTTAGGTTTACTGGAATCAATGTTTGAGGATAAACAGCACACCAGCTGGTGTTTCTTATGAGTTGGTTTCAATGTGTTTTTTTTCCACTCTCTCTAAAGAAAAGGCAGCCTAGCAAAATGGCAAGAGGACCATTTGCAATTAGACTGACAAGGTTAAAATTGTACCCCTACCACTTACACCCCGTGTGACCTTTTGCAAGTTATACAGCATCCCCAAGCCTTTTCTCATAGACAAAAGTGGGCTGATAAGAACAGCTCTGTGAATGCTTCAGGATGTTAAACAAAATAATGAAGGTAAAGGGCTTCACATGGTGCCTGGCTCATGATAAATTCTTCAGAAATGTTAACTGTTTTGCATTCCCCATTTCTGATCCGGAAGAAATGAAGGAAAGAATCAAAGCAGCCCAGCATGGGGAGTGTCCTATGAGAGGGTGGGCACAGTAGGATAATCAGAGGCAGAGTGGAATCCAGGAAATGGAGGGTGTTAAGCAGGTAACTGACTCGGCTGTTGGCAGATCTTTGCAATGTGGCTAAACTCAATTCTGATGAAAGGCTTGTTCACTTTGTCAGTCTTCCCAGACATGTCAAAACCTGTGTTTAAAGAACAGCCAACTAGGTGTTTGTGTACAGTAAGTATTCATTAAAACTCATTTGCAGCCCTGGTTGCTAGTTCACTAGAACACATCTTACTGAAGGCCTTTATGCTGTTAAGAGGATCCAAGGGTTCTACCAGGAGTCTGGGTAATTTAGTGGGCAGGGCAAGGGCCTTGGAGTCACCCAGACCTCATTTTAAACCCTGGCTCTGCCACTTTCCAGCTGCCCCTGTTTCTTGGCCTATGCGAGGGAGATAATGTTACCCTCCTTCCAGAAATCTTTCCCAGAGTAAATGTGAAACGCAGGTAAGGGGCTTGAATAACCCAAGCTGGACCTTGTCATAATAGTTATGCATCGTTGATACATATTATTTGGGCCCAGAAGGCTGGATTCTAGTCCTAGCTCCATTACATAATATGACCTTGGAGAAATCCTAAACCAATTCTGAGGTTGTTCCTCCTTCCACACAAAGAGGATAATAAAAAGTGAAGCATCTACTTTATAGGGCTGTTATGTACACCAAATGAGACAAGGCTGTTATATAAAAATGTTATGTTTGGAGCTCATTAGAATATAAATTTTTCTGGTTATGTAAAATGGCCCCAATATTCCCATTTTTCTTCCCTGTTTGCCTGCCTCAGTGGATGGCACATTCATCAATGAGTTGTGTTAAGGTGGTGAAGTTTTAGCACTTTAGACCTCATGGATAATGTCCCATAGGGTTGAGCTCAGTAGACACAAGGTAGGGAGGTGATGAAAGGGTAGGGGAGAGTGCAATCAGCAGACAATTGATGTCCTCCTGTATAAAAAGCAGGACTAAGCTTCTGGATTCCAACAGTAGCATAGGAGCATCAGCATAAGTAATATAAAAGCCTGAACATACAGGGAACTAAGCAGGGATTAACTTCGTATGTTCCAGGCACTAAGCCACAGACTTTCCCGGATAATCCCAATTAATCTTTTCAACAACCTTGTGAACTAGAAATCACTTTCCTTGTTTTCTAGCAGAGAAAATTGAGGCCCAGAGAGGTTAAGTAAACTATCCAAGATCACACAGACAGGAAAGAGTCCAGATGTATTCTGGGTCCAAAAGCAAGGCTCTTTCTATGCATCCACAATGTATCCCTGAAGTCCAGTTTTCTGATTCTGTGACTCTTCTGAGACCAAGGTTAGCCTGCACATCAACAGGATCTAATAGCATGCTTAAATCATTAAGGCAGAGAACTTTAGGCGATATATTAGAACTTCCGATCCAGTGGGAGCCTTGGAATAGTCTTAGAATTGCTCACTTAGCAAATTTCATTGATTGTGGTGTGCAAATATTGACATACTTATATACCATTTCCCAAGGTAGATCCCATAAAATATTGTATTATTATCATCAGTAACATCAACAAAAACTGTAACTACCACAATTAAACTACAATTAAACAAACAACTATAATTCAAATTTACTGAGGACTTCTAAGCCAAGGCACAACTGAAATGCTTTAAATACACTATCTTACTAAATACTTAAAATGTTCGTTTGACCTAGATACTATTATCTTTTTTTTACATGTGAAGAAACCAAGTCTTGACATGATTAATTATTAACATGAGAAAAAATAAGTTATTCTCTCAACTACATTTTTAAACTCTTTAATTAAACCAAGTTAAGCTGGTCTGCTTACTACAGGACTTCTCAGAGACTTAATGGACTCTGAGGTTCTCCAAGAAGGGAAGACCTATTCAGTGATTGCCTAATGTATATGACATGGGTGGCTTTCTCTATTGGAGATCTTTTGGGAAATTCTACCCTTCTTTGATGGCTAGGTTGTCTGCTCTCCCTGGGCAAGCAGAGCTCATGCCTTCTGCTCATGCTGTTCCCTATCTGTTCACCTTGAAAAGCCACATTTTTTTTCCTTTCCCAGAAGCTCTTCATGTTTATGGACTCTGAGAGGGGTAGAGGGAAGTGTGAATTTCTTTTTATAGAGAACTGAGTCACTGATAGTTGGACTTAACATATGAGTTAGACAGTGGCTGTCTATTTCCTGAGGAGATGTTGAGCTTAGGTTTGAAACAAGGAGGTGAAGTGAGCTTTCCATTGTGTACATTGTAGAAGTGCTTGTAGGTGAGAAAGAAATGGGAAAAATGGGTTTGCAAAGGTTTTGAATATGAATGACAATCTGGGAACGTTTAAGGCTAGAGGCAAATTGCAGGCATGCATGGTTTCTTTCATCCATTCTCAATTGACTTTATAGATCTGTCAAACAGCTCTGGATAGTATAGAAAATAATGGAACTGTGGGGGCTTTCTGCCCTCAAAGGCTTTATATCTGTAAGTTTACATGAAAGAAGGAATAAGACAGGAGTAATATTTTATTTAAATGCTCTTAATTTTAGTTTTCATATGTATCTAATTAATGTAAAAATCACCTGGTTGTAAATCAGTTGCTTTGGCCACTTAAAATCTATTTCCTGGACTTCCAGTTTTAAGGTAATAATATAAAGTCAGCTTCCTCCTTTTGAAAATCACCCCCAGAACATGAAGGAATACAGAGACATAAACTCCATCTTGGATTAAATCATCTTTGATTAAATTAAATGTATAACTCCCAAAACATAATATATGAAGACAGAAGGCAGTTGTAAGAATGATGTTAGATTGTAATGAAGAACTTCATAAAAGCTCAAGAATTGAGGGCACCTGGTTTTTCAGATGGTGACAATCAGGCTGAAAACAGGGAGGTGGTTTTGAAAGTCGGTATAAAAACCAGTTGGGGCACCTGAATGGCTCAGTCGGTTAAGTGTCTGACTTCGACTCAGGTCGGGGTTTGTGGGTTCAAGCCTGATGTCTGTGCTGACAGCTCAGAGACTGGAGCCCACTTCAGATTCTATGTCTCCTTCCCTCTCTGCCCCTCTTCCGTTCGTGCTCTGTCTCTCTCTCTCAAATATAAACATTTAAAAATTAAAACAACAACAACAACAATTGTACTTCTAGGTACCTAGACCGCTACTTCTATGACCCCTCACAAAATAGAAAGAAAGGTCCCTGAGGGCAGTGAACCAAAGAGGCTTCAAACCCAGGAACCCAACCAAGCACAGAGGAAAGTGAGAGAGGTATGAATAGAAAACAGAGACCTGAGTAAAACCTACTCACTGCAATAAGATACATACCCCATAGCTCTGTCCCATCCAAAGTTCTAACAAGCAGGCCTCTACTGGCTTAACCTTGCCCCATGTATAAGATTGAGGGATCCTTCTCTGGAGAAACTGAACTCCCCCTCACAAAAGGTCTGCTTGGGGATCTCAAATAAAATCCCAAACAAAATACCCAGCTGGCCATGAAATTTAAAATGAGCCCATTAGGTAACAAGCCCTAACCCTACACAGAAACTTTCCACTCACCATTTTCGTGCCTAACTCAAGAAATGAAGCAAATATTTGACAGAAGCCATTAATCTATAAGAGAAAGGGAAAAATAAAGTAAAAGATACTAGAATAAACAGAGACAATGCAAAGAGAGGAAGAAAACTTAAAACAAATTTTTAAAATATCTCCAAATAGGTAAGAGAAGACAGTGCATTCATGAAACAAGAAGAAATGCCTATATAAAAGGAACATTTATTGGAAATAAAAAGTATGATGGTGGAAAAAATAGTTAGGAGATATATACAAGGAAATCTCTTCCTCCAAAAAGTAAAACAACAACAATGGTAGCAAACTACAAAGGGGTGGACAGTTGGAGGTATTGGAGGTAAACAATAAGAAAATTAGAAGCTTTCTCAGGTAAGCTCATTAGTTGATTCACTAGAATTCTAGAGAAAGAGAACTGAGAACAGAAGAGATGGCTTGGTTTGGGATCCCTCAGAAGCTGACTCAGATGCGGATTAGAGCTGAAGTTGTTAATTTGGGAGGTGATCTCAGAACAACAGTAGGGTTGTGGGATGGGGAAGCAGGGAAGGAAAGAAAGCTGTTAAAGTACAGATGGTCCCCAACTTTTAACTTCAGATTTTTCGATTTTATGATGGTGTTAAAGCGATACACATTCAGTAGGAACCGAACCTCAAATTTTGAATGTGGACCTTTCTCTGGGCTGGCGATATATGGCACAATGCTCTCTGGTGAGGTTGGGCAGCTGTGGCGTGGCAGCTCACAGCCAGCCCTGCGATCACAAGGGTCAAAGAACACAACCATTCTGTACCCATACAGCCTTTCTAGTTTTCATTTTCAGTACAGTACTCAGTCAATTACATGAGTTGCGCAATACTTTTTATAAATGAGGCTTTGTGTGAAATGATTTTGTCCAACTGTAGGCTAAGGTAAGCGTTCTGAGCGGTAAGGTAGGCTAGGCTACACTATGATGTTTGGTAAGTGACGTGTATTAAATGCACTTCTGACTTAAGATATTTTTAACTTATGGTGTGTTTATCAGGACTTACCCCACTGTAAGTTGAGGAAGATCCGTATGTGTTATCAAGCTAATCACTATGATAGGCAACTGGAACTCAGTCCATTTGGGAGGGTCTGGAGGGTAGTATAGAACACCCTCAAGAGTTGTCAAAACAAAGGTGAGTAATTTGGGATATTAACCCACCATTCCTCTTACACCACTGATGGATGGTGGATTCCAGGCATATTTGGTTTGTTCGTATGCAAGCCAAATGTCCTCCCATGATGTGAGAAAAAAAAAAAAAAAATCCCTCCTGACAGGTTCACAATACGTAGCTGTCTAAGTTTTCCAGAACTACTGTAACAAATTGCCACAATCTGATTGGCTTAAAACAACAGAAATTTATTTTCTCATGGTTCAGGACACCAGAGGTACAAAATCAAGGTGTGAGCAAGATTGGTTCTCTCTGACGTCTCTGAAGAAGAAACCATTCCTCATGCCTCTCTCCTTGATGTTAGTGGTTGTTGGCAATCTTAGGCATTCCTTTGCTCATAGACCTATCACTTTAACTCTGCCTCCACTGTCACATCACCTTCTCTTTGTGCCTGTGTCTTTGTGTGTCCTCTCCTCTTTCCATAAAGACAGCAGTCACTGGATTTACAGACCACCCTAATCCAGTATAAGCTCATCTCAATCCTTAACTAAATCCATGTTCAAAGACCTTGCTTCCAAACAATGTCACATTCTGAGCTTCCAGGTAGACATGAATTTAAATTTTTTTTAATGTTTCTTGATTTTTGAGAGAGACAGAGTGTGAGCGGGGGAGGGGCAGAGAGAAAGGGAGACAGAATCTGGAGCAGCCTCCAGGCTGTGAGCAAGCTGTCAGCACAGAGCCTGACGCGGGGCTTGAACTCACAAACTGAGAGATCATGACCTGAGCCGAAGTCGGACACCTAACCAACTGAGCCACCCAGGCGCCCCAGATGAACACGAATTTCGAGGGGACACCATTCAATTGATTATAGCAACCTTTTGCATAGAGGCTGATGTTAAGGAGATATGGACATGGACAAGGAACTAGCCTCTCTTCAGAAATGACTGAGGAATGTTGTATACTTTGGAACAAAACGGATCTAGATTTTAATCTCAAAAAAAAAAGCAGTAGAGTTTAATTGGGTGAAATGAATGTGCATCACTCATTGGTCTCTCCAGATTTTAAAGTAACAAAGTATCATTCCACTTAGAATTTTCGCGAAAGAATATGTGAGGCTACCGTGAGGACCACACAAGATATTCGAAAACAGTGCTTATAGTGAGGAAGCTCCCAGTGCAGTAACACACATGAAACAATAAAAGAGTGGCACAAAACAATAAGCAATAAGCGATAAAATGATCAAAGTGTAGAATTCGCTGCCTGAAGTTTGGCAGTAATAAAGAATTTTATGAAATTTTCAAGGACTTAAAAACATGAGTGTCCAGGCTCAAATACCCCACTAAGTACACATCACAATGGAAGTAGACAGACCCAGGGTGAAGCATCATCATGACATTTCAGAAGATCTGGATGAAGAGAAAAACATACAATTTTCCAGAGTGAGTAATGGTACACTTCACATAAAAAAAAAAAAATCAGGAATCCAAATGGCATCAGGGTTCTCAATAACAAGGTTGAAAGCTAAAAGACAAGGAAATAATAGCTTCAAATTCTGGGGGGACATTATTTTCAGCCTAGAATTCTGTGTCTTCCAAACTATCAATCAAGTATGAGAATGGGGGAAAAACAGTTTTCGGGTTTTCGTATTTCAAAGTAATTACCTTCAATGCACTCTTTGGCTTTATTTCAGTAAAATGTAAAAATGGACTACGATGAATGGAATCCAGAAAAGATGAGCCACAACCCAGGCTAAGGGAATCCCCCAAGTGGTGGCTAACAGAAAACTCAGGGCTCAAGTGGCTCTAGAGGGATGGGGGTCCAGCTTGGAGTAGAACGGTGGAGAAATGTCTTCATAAAAATATTGAAATCAAGAGTGTAAAATTTTATATTGGAAAAAATGTATTGAAAGTGTTTTGAAGGTTTATTAGAATGTGTGGCAAGAGTTCATTGATTTACATAAAACTGAGCAATAAAAAGGAGTCCATTTTAACTTCAGGTAAGACAAAAGTAATATAAGAAATTAAATGTAATGATAGTACACCACGTCATTGAGCAGTGAGAAATATTTACATAGTCATAATAATAAAAGCACTGATGTATAGTTAATCAAAAATTGTGATATAATTCTACTGTAAGGGGTAGAGGCAAGGGAAATGGAATGTGATAGAACTAAACTCTTCATCTACCTAAAGAGGAAGTGAGTTGGTGCACCTGGGTGGCTCAGTCGGTTATGCGGCCGACTTCGGATCAGGTCATGATCTCACGGTCCGTGAGTTCGAGCCCCGTGTCGGGCTCTGTGCTGACAGCTCAGAGCCTGGAGCCTGTTTCAGATTCTGTGTCTCCCTCTCTCTGACCCTCCCCTGTTCATGCTCTGTCTCTCCCTGTCTCAAAAATAAATAAAACGTTAAAAAAAAAAAAAAAAGAGGAAGTGAGTGGACAGTGTCTACATTGGAGATTTTGAGAAAAAAATAGGTTAGGCTTAGTTTTTAGAAATATAGGGAAATAGGAGCGCCTGGGTGGCTCAGTCGGTTAAGCGTCTGACTTCAGCTCAGGTCACGATCTCGCGGTCCATGAGTTCGAGCCCCGTGTCGGGTTCTGGGCTGATGGCTCAGAGCCTGGAGCCTGCTTCCAATTCTGTGTCTCCTTCTCTCTCTGCCCCTCCCCCATTCATGCTCTGTCTCTGTCTCAAAAATAAATAAACGTTAAAAAAATATAAAAAAAAAAGAAATATAGGGAAATAACCACATGAATTAGCTAACGGGATTATGGTAGTCGCCCCTGAGAGATCAAGAGACAATAAGTGATGTGTTTTGGGGGATTGAATGTTTCCTGGTGATCTGAGGTTCTGGTTCTGTTCCTTGAGTCCCAGATTTCTCCAGGTCTTCTTCCAATTCTGTGAGCTGCCTCAGTTTTCTCCCTTGCCATGTAATTCAAAACATATTCTTTCTTACTTAATCCACCCTGAATTAAGATTCTGCCACAACTCAAAGAGTCCAGGCTGTTACAATGATAGATGTGGATCCCATTAATGCACATATCCTGACTAACTCGCTTTAATAAACTAGTTCTGATCCACGCCTAACGTATAATATGTTCCAAATGTTTACTGAAAAGACCAAGCTCCTTATTATGACATCTGGCATCTTCCCCAGATTTACCTCCCAACATCCCTAGTTTCACACCACACTCTAGTCAATGCCAAACTTCTTTCAGTTCCCCCACTATGACCCCTACTTCCCTCCCCTTACACATTCTCCTCTGATGCTTTTCATACCTCCTGTTCTTTTTACATCTGAATAATGCTTATTTACTCTTAAAGACTCAGATCAGCTGTTTCCTCCCTCAACCTTCTCTGATTTAGTAGATTGGCCTTAATATTCCTCAACTGCACAGCTTAGTATGAGCACTTAAAATATGTTGTAATTCTGTGATTCTACTTCTGTATCTTCCTTTAGACAAGAAGCTCCTTAAAGGCTATACCTGTGTATTAATCATAACCAGTACTCATAGTAGTTGCTCAATAAATGGGTATTGAACTGAACAACTTAGCTTATGACCACATGGAGCAAGACAAGTGTGATTATCTTGATATTTTGGTTATCTATTGCTACATAAAATATCACTCCTAAATACAGTAGCTTGAAACAATAGCCACTTATTTTCTTATGATTCTGAAATGTGAGCATGACACTTGGTTACAGTTTGTCACTACTTTATGTGGTACTGACTGAGTCACACACATGCCTTCAAGTGAGAGCTGGAAAATCGAAGATTCATTCATATGTCTGGTGCCTTATTGGGGGTGATAGCAATGGCTGGGACTGGCTGGGCCTCTCTTCATGAGGTCTCTCATCGTTTAGTAGTAGCACCTGAGGTTCTTTACAAGGGAACTAGATCCTAAGAGGACACAACCGAAAGCTGCTAATAGTTTTAAGGGCTCATTGTTTGGGGTTCACAGTGCCACTTTTGTTACATCCCATCAGTCAAAGCAAGTGGCAGATCCACTTCAGCTTAAGGGAGGGAGAATAGGTCCCACCTCTTGGTGGGAGTAGAGACATGTGCATACAAGGATGGGGAAAATTGTTGGCGTCCATATTTCTAGATAAGCCACATTTGTTAATTACTTGCTATGGGTAGCTAAGCCAGATAATCTCATTCTTACATGTCTAAACCAAAATACTTATTTCTGTGGATTATTTTATCCTTGAATAAGTCAAGAAGTGTGACTGGGGAGGAAGCAAATTGTTTTACATACGTTATTTTAATTACGAAGATAAAAACAGATCGATCGTTCATGATATTTGAATAGCCATGCTCAGACACAGATTTCTTTCCTTTTTTTTTAATTTTTGAGACAGAGAGAGACAGAGCATGAACGGGGGAGGGTCAGAGAGAGAGGGAGATACAGAATGTGAAGCAGGCTCCAGGCTCTGAGCTGTCAGCACAGAGCCTCACGCAGGGCGCGAACTCATGGACTGTGAGATCATGACCTGGGCCGAAGTCGGACACTCGGCCGAGTGAGCCACCCAGGCGCCCCCAGACAGTTTTCTGACGCAGTTTTCTACAAATTGTAAAGTGATAAGTTGCATTTGTAGAAAGCTAATTGAGACGGAAGGGGCTAATGTGGCTCTATGATAGCAGGAAATTTTCATGAAAAATTACCTAGATAATATTTCTGAAAATATTAACTGTCCTCAGACAATATTTAAAATAATGTCCATGTTTAAAATAATCCATTATATGGAGTCATTCTGTTTTGAGACATACTTTTACATATTAATGTTTTAGGGAATATGGAATTCTAACAGAATAATGAATGCATATACCTGCATTTTAGACACATCCATTACACTAATTACAATCTAGTATGACCACAGGTTTTTAATTACTTTCCATCATTGCTGCAGTCAATGAAGCTAGCTTTATCACCCACTATAATGCCTCACTTATAATAAATCTTCATAAAACCTGAAAAGAGTTTCCAATTATAAAATTCCAGAGACAGCCTTTTCTGTCTTGCTTTGCTTGGAGCAGAATGCAAAAATAAGCCTTATTTGCTAGTTAACCTGAGAAGACAAACAATAACATTAAGACTAACTAGGACTTGTCTCTTTTTCTATTCTACAGGACTATCCTCTTCTTGCATTTCAGTGTATTTTTAATCCTTTGTTGATAACAACTAACCACCTAGGACAGGAGAGTCAAGGCATCTGATATCCTGGGTTCTGGTTTTGGTTTTGCCACACATGAGCTGCCCTTAAGTCTTAGCCAAGTCCCTTAAACAACCTGACTCTTGTTTTCTTCAAGTGTATAAAAAGGATGAGCTCAGCTTTTCTGCTTCCTTCACAGAGAAAGACAAAGAAAGAGCTTTGCAAACTGCAAATCTCTAAGCAGATGGGAGGAAAGAAATTGATGAAACAATAAATGAGATATTGGAAACTATAAAGAATCAAAGGCCAATTTGGGCATTCATTATTTTGTAATTTAGTATTTATCGAGTGTCTAGTATGTGCTAGGCATCATGTTCAGGGCTGGAGATTAATAATGAATAAGATGGGTAAGGTCCCCCTTCCCCCCCCATCTCTGTGGACCTTGCAGCCTGACAGGGAAGACGTGTATTAAACAAGTAAGCAGACAGCAAATATCTCTAAGTGCTACAGTGGAGGGAACAGGACGCTTTAAGAGAAACAAACAGGGAGAGCTAACTTGGTAAACTTTCCTGGTATGGGAAATTAAGTCTGTTGGGCGGTATAAAATCAGACCAACAGATAAAGGGGTACATAGGCAGGTGCAAAGCAAAAAGCAACTGAAAAAACACAAGTATGCCTTGAGGATTCTGAGGAAGAGAGGGAGAGAGATAGTCACATGAGGTGAGAAACACATAAGCCATGAAAGGGTTTGCCTTGGATCATAAAAGCCATGGAAAGGGACTGACGGCTTCTAAGCAGGAGATTGATGGGATTGAGGCTTTCGCTTCACAAAGGTCATTTTGCCGCTGGGCTGTAAAGGTCAAGGATGGGCCTTGACCTGGTGCAGAGCAGGAGAGTGAAGATGATGGCTTAGGCGGGGACGAGCAGTAGAAATTGTGGGGATTAGATTAATTCAAAATATATTTTGGAGGTAAAATTGACAGGATTTGTTGATAGGATAATTGTCAGTGCAAAGAGAAAAAGGAGACTCCAAGACTTCTGGCTTAAGCAGTTAGAAGAATGGTTCCACTGTTCACAGAAGTGGAGAAACTGGAATAAGCTTGTAAGGGAAATAAAAATATACCACTGCGGCAGGTTGAAATGGACAGTCACATGCAACGACCAAGATGGCTGGAGAATCAAGATATGGGCTAGAGAAATATGTAGGTCATAAGAGTACTGATTCCTGCTTCCAAATGTCCTCTGGTGCAGACTGAGGGAAAAGCCATCAGCTTATCATATTGCTCTGGTGCAAAGCTTAGTCATGCCATGCCTGTGACTGGCTGGGTAAGTGCTTGTCAGACCAGGATCAAGCCTTCCCCACTCCCTCTTGAATATCCATCCCCATCCAAGTTGCAAGTTTTATCCAATGACCTGAAGATAGTATGTAGTTTTCAGACAGATATAATATTGCCCTTCTTGTGGAAAAAGCAATTGGTGAAACTTCTCCTCCCTCCCTTCCTCCCTTCCTTCCTTCCTTCCTTCCTGTTTGTTTTTCAGAACCCAAAGACACTGTTTTAAGAAGTGGTAAAATCAGTGGCTAGTTGTACAGGGCTAGGCTAAGTTCTGTTGAACACCTAGCCTAAAGCACCTATTCCATACTTGAGCCTGAACCTCACCACAGCTCTGTTAGGTAG
This sequence comes from Panthera uncia, assembly GCF_023721935.1. Classification (NCBI taxonomy): domain Eukaryota; kingdom Metazoa; phylum Chordata; class Mammalia; order Carnivora; family Felidae; genus Panthera; species Panthera uncia. Next base: position 29,368,161 of record NC_064816.1, read on the forward strand.
GCAGGGAAGGTTGGGGATACTGAGGCTGGGGTAGGTGACATGATGTGCTCATAAATATCAGTCCTGTTATTTTGGTTTTACCCTCAGTGCTATTTCTAATGCCTTTGGGACTAGGAGAATTGGAAAATAGTAGATCCTAAATTCATTATCATTCCTGGTTTTGACTATTTGTGAGCAACCTGAAGCTTCTGACTTGCAGCATGTGGTGTGTGTGTGTGTGTGTGTGTGTGTGTGTGTGTGTGTGTGCGCGTGTGTGCATGTGTGGTATATATTTTAATTTTTTGAAGCACGAATCTGAATTGCTGCAAGGCTGCTATGTGGGAGTGTGCGTACTGGACATCTGTTATTTTTGCCTGACTGGTATGTATTTTCCATTCTTTAGCAACAACTCCTTGGGTTTACTTTGGGGCTCTGTGTGTCACCTTTGGATACCCCCTTAGTGGGAATGTTAGCCGAGGAACCCAGCTCAACCCTGGAAAAGGTCCGGGCATATCAACCCTCAGTTCATCAACCCTCTCTCCAAGGAATTTGAATCTTTGAAACAAGAGATACAAGAATTGAAAGTGACTGGGGAAGATCCAGCCCTGCCATGATATCCTGAAAATACTGTCCATTCATTTCCATTATTTTGAGTAGAGATTGCCAAGCTTTTTCTGTAAAAGGCTAGCTAGGGAAATATTTTAGGATTTGTGGGCCATTTGGTCTTTGTCTCAATTACTTGACTCACAACTTTTCCTTTTTATCCTGTGATCGCCCCACTTCTAAATAAATTCCTTTCTCTATTTAATGTTGGTAGAGTTAATTTATGTTGCTTGACACCAAAGAACTCTACTGATGTAGAGTGACTCTCTTGGCTGATGAGTGAGTCTGGTTTACTGCCCAGCATTCACATACCATTGGGGCTTTCTCTTTATGCCTCCACTAGTGTATGGAATAACAATTGAGAAGCAATTGCTAGAGCAGTGTCTTGGTGAAAAAGAGCTAGGTCTGAAGATATAAACAAAGGAGAAGTGAAGAATCTACAAAAAAGATGGTGCTGAGTCAGATGTTTAGGATATATTAAAAAATAGGATGTTGAGTTTATAAGTGGTTCAATTCAATGACTTGAATAAGTATTTTATAATGAAAAAAATAAGTGGTAAGTTGATAACATAGCTTTAGTAAGTGTTCCAAAGAGATTTTTTTAAGGGTCAAGAGAAAGATTTAAACTGTTTAAAAAACAGTCTTTAAAAATTATTAAAATGAGGTTTATCAATGGTATAGGTTAATCCTAGGAATCCTGAGCTTTCCATATTGGAAGATCCTAAATCTGTACAAACATTTTCATATTGTGAACCTAGGGTTATGCATGGGTCTCAGAGATATTCTTCCAGAGTGACAAGATTTCACTTCTGTCAATACTTCCTCTTCTCTCTGTCCCCCACTGTTCTAACATAAAAGTAAATATTGCTGGACATCCTATTTAGATCAAGTAGATAAAATCATCAAGTCTTTTCACAATCTGGCACTAACAGGAAGACAAGACGAACCCCAATCCTGCCCTTAAGTAAGTGTCCGTCTCACTGAGATGAGGGCATTACTCACCCAGGAAATGTCTGAGCAGTACGAAGTGGTCAGATCCATTCAACACAGAATGAATGGATCACGCAAAGCTTCCTAATGGTGCTAAACACAGAGATACAATACAACTAGCTTCAACTCAAGCAGCATCAGAATGCTTGCATTCCAGAGGTAAAAAGGATCTTAGAGGCCAGTTCCTTCATTTCCCACAAGAAACACCAAGACACAGGGAAGCTAACTCTGTCTAAGATCCTACTTCTGATTAGTGTGTCACTGAGACTAGAAGCTGGTGTTCCTGATTCTTATTCTCAGCAACTTGAATGTCTTAACTCAACTTCACAATAATCCTATGCAAAAGGCACTATGACTATCTCCTTTTTACAGATGAGACAGGCACTACAAGGGTAAGTAATTTGCCCAAGGCCATACAACTACAAGAGGTTTAAACCCAGACTATGCGGTCCCTTATTGTGTTCTTAAACACAAATCCCTACTTTGATTCCAAGAGCATGAGTTTGTCTGCACACAGTTAGTTTTGAGATATGAGACAGAGGGAAGAATCTATTAAATATGGGTTTCCTTCTAACAATATGGCTCCCTTTGATCAAGCTCTATTGATAATTTTATTTTCTGGGTGTTTTGCAGACACTACATTTGATTGTTGTGGCAACACTGCAAAAGAGGTATTATTGTCCTCATTTTCAGAGGAGGAACCTGGACTGATTTGTCCAAAAACACTATAATAATAAGATACAAAACAGAAATACAAACCAAGCCCTAGCTGGTCCCAAAGCCTATGCTTTTTATTGCCTTCCAAATTCAAGACTCTGGCTTTTTTATTGTTGTGCTCCAACTTACAGAGCATTTTTCTATACCTCCATCCTATGTCTATAATCAGAAATGAGTTGGATATTCTTATTGAACAAAATGCATAGTATTCCAGCCAAGTAGTTCAGCCTTCAGGGTTCCCCATAGCCAAATTAAGCAGTATTTGGAATGGAAGTCAGACAACAAATCCCACTGTAGTGGATTGAAAATTACAACCTAGCTGGGTTGGTGGCTGAAAAAATAATACGAGACACACAGATAATAAACAGCAGATTTTGGATGGGAAAGCATGGCATTAAATAATTGAAGCCAGTGAAAGTGGAATGTGGGGCCAAGTCTACACAGCTATTTATGAAACTGAGAAACGGAATATTGATGTTTGGTACCAGTACTGAGAGCTTTCTGGTTAATTACATTCCTGGGTGAAGTCAGAAAAATATGATACTTATATATTTGAGTGAATAAAATAATTTTCTGTCATTCACTGGGAAATTGGTTAACTCTAGCTTATCTGCTGTCTGTAAAACCTGGAAGAGCATTCTGTTGACTGTGAAACACTGAATTTGTGGTCTTGATATGTCCTTCTTGTTTTACAAGTTTGTTGACCACTTGCTATGTGGCAGGCAAAGGTTCTTCTCAAAGCTCATAGTTGGCTGAAGAGACACAGGGACAAATAGATCTACATATGAAAACTACTAGAATAAGATCCCATTCCCTTCCCCATCAATCACTACCTTATACTGCTTTTTTTTTTCAGAGTATTAATCAGTACAGAAGATTATGTATTTATTTGCTTATTTGCCCAGTGTCCAATGTCCCATTGCCCGAAGTAGAATGTAAGCACCAGTGAAGCAAAGGTTTTGCTTGTTACTGTTTCCAACATCTAGAACAGTTCCTGGCATATAATAAACATCAGTGCCAAATGCAATAGACACAACAGAGGAGGAGGTGTTCAGATTTGTCCAGAGTGGGCTGAGGAAGGCACCAGAGCAGGCAGTGTTTCAAGAAGGGTGCTGGAAGGTGCAGAAGGGTTTATCTGTGGAGGAGTTGGGTAAGAGCATTGCCAGCAAAAGGAAAGGTAGAAATGGAAAGATGCATGAAATTGCATGATGCGTTTAGGTAGTCATGTTTAGTTGTAAAAACTGAGTCCAGGGGAGTGACTGTAAACAATATATAGCATGGACAGGTGAGGCCACATCCAATATACAGCAATGATACAATGTGTTAATCCCCATTCACCTACTCCCACCTGGCTAGGCACCACCCACTTCCCCTACTCCCACTTTGGTTTCCAAAAGTACTCACTCTCTCAAGGGAGCTTTCAGCACCTTTGGCTGGGCTCTCCTATGTTAACTAAGCACGCGGTTCTCTTTGGCAATCTCCATTCTACTTCCTTCAAACTTGGATACATTTACTCGTTCTACTCATCATACGATTATCTCAGAACTTTCAGTTGACATTCCTAGTCTCAGAACTGAATTAAATTGCTTTTGATGGTGAAGGTTTCATTAACCTCAGATAACTAGGCAGTCCTTGAATGGATATGGAGAAGCATAAGTATTCTCCCAATGTGTCAAAATCCATAATGTGTCACTGTTTGGCTTGTACTTTTTTTTTTTCTTTTTTCTTTTCACTAGCACTGCTTTTTGAATGAGTGCCAAGCTGTTTAGAGTTAAAATTCTTAGTCACAATTAACAGAGCACAACAAAGCTCAAGTCATAAAAGGGGGAATTATTGAGAGAACACTGTGTTATCCATGCAACCCCAAAGCAGCTGGGCCTCTCAAATGACTTCAAAAAGAAATGTGAAACTTAGGCAGTTTTTAATCTCTTAAAAACATTTTTTTTATTAGTTTTCTTTATTTTTGCAAGGCAGAGAGAGACAGAGCACATGTGGGGGAGGGACAGAGAGAGGGAGAGACAGAATCAGAAACAGTCTCCAGGCTCTGAGCTGTCAGCACAGAGCCCGACGCGGGGCAGAACTCACCTACCGTGAGATTAAGACCTGAGTGAAGTGGGTCGTGAGATCAAGACCTGAGTGAAGTGGGTCGTGAGATCAAGACCTGAGTGAAGTGGGTCGCTCAACCGACTGAGCCACCCAGGCGCCCCAAGCAGTTTTTAATCTCTTAATCTCTTGCTCTGTCTCTCCTTCCCTGCTGCTAGCTCTCTCTCACCTTTGCCTCTGGCTCTCACATTCCTTTCTGTCTCTTTCTCTATTCCTGTTTCCCTCCACTTGCAGTTTCTCCCTCCATTGGCCTATCACTCACTGTCTTTATCATTCTCTCCTCTCATTATTCCCCCTCCAACAGGCTTTCTTTACTTTTCCATATTCATAGCAAAGCCTTCCCTAACAATTCTCCAGATTATACTGCCTTCACCTAAGAGACCAGCTCAGATGACTGGCTAACCCCCTAAATCTCTCAGATTTCACAATCCATAGAAAAGAGAGCTGATTGGTCTAGCTTAAACGAGGTATCATCCTTGGTCCAATCAACTGTGAGCAGGGAAACAGCCACATGATACAAGTATGCCTAGAGAGTGGGGGGTACAGCATTCCTGTGGGGTAAGGAGAAGAATATTCTTCAAGGAGTATTTTTGAGTTCAACATATAATCTAAAAGGTGTCTGCTACCTTCAATCACAGAGTTTGGATGAATATTGACGGATGTATTAATATTCTTTTTAAACTAATGTGAGTTGATGAAGAAAGCTTGATGAGAGATACTATAAGGAAAGTCAGCACTCGTGGAGCCTTCTTGCAAAAATTGATCAAACTTTTGAACGCTGAACCATTTTGCAGATTTGTACAGTTCAGGTTCCTAGGTCAACAGCCTTTTGACATCACCAAAGGCCAGAGAAAAAGACAATAATATGTGATGATTTGTGTTTCCTTTAGTTAAGATATGCTGAGACTCCCAATGGAGGCAAAAGAGACCCCTCAAGGTCTGGACTGCTTGGGGAAGGAGCTGCCTGCCTAATCACAGCTCACATAAACACTTGTGCTTGCCAAGCCTTCTGAATCCTCCTCAAAGCCATTACAGCTGAACTTGGGATCCTATTTTTATTTTCTAGGTAGTCTGAAATTAGATTTGCCGACTTTGCAGCTCCTGTCAGATGTCTGCTTCTCAAAGGAGAGATTTTTCAGACTTTGAGCCAAAGACTTTCAGCTCCCAGGGACTGTGGTTACTTTTTTAATCTTTCAAGGCAAAGCTCTGAATGGTGCTTGAACCTCTGAGCACAAACTCCTGGCTCCCTTTTCCCAGCTGTTAACAGTGGAGGTGCTGCCCAAGCGTTCAGCTCTCTTTTGTAGGATCTGTCAGTATGAGAACCCCAGAGCCATGGACAAAGTCCAATGCAGTGGTGGTGAGATTAGGTGTAAAAGGTTTCACCTGGTAATGACCAAACTGTTTAAGATACATCTGGGCATTTGGTAGAGAATGGAAAAATAAAGATGGAAAAGGAATGGAGATGCTGTCAGTGAGAAGACATCTTTAATTTTGTCCCTCCCTTTCTTCATTCATTCAACAAATGCTCATTGAGTACCTTGTGTATTCTAGTTCTTGCATGTTCATTTAGGGCTCCAACAGATGCTGGGGAAGCAGGAATATAGACACATGGGTCACCCTCCTGAAAGGGAAGACAGGCTGACCAACATATGAACATCAGTCTGGGGCTGTGGTCGGAATTATCTATGTTCCCTCCTGATCTCCCTTCTTGACAGTTTATTTCCATTTATGTCTACTCCTGGAGCCCAGATGAGACCTGGGTAAAGGTAGTGGTGCTGACAGAGATGTGATGGGCATTTCTGGATTTAGGATTTTCATGGCTGGAAAGTAAGGAAGACATTCCATTTGTAAGAACTAGCATAAGCAAAGTGTATGGTATGTTTGAGAGAGCAAATGGATAGGGATAGAACATTCATCACCATGTTATACTCTATATTTTCTTTCTCTTGCTTACCCACTATTGAACATCAAATGCTTGAGCATTTGTATGCTTGTTATCATAAATAAATGTTATGATATAAACATTGCAGATACATAAAAATATACACCCCAATCCTATTGCCTCCACTGGCTTCCCCATTTAAGAAACATAAAGCAATTCTGGCTAATCTAAGTAGAATTAAAATTTATTAAATGATATTGCAAAGCTCAGATAATCACTAAGAGAACAAAGCTTGAATGCCAGCACACAGGAACAGTGCTCAAAATCAGTCCACAGAACTGATCCCATGAAGGTGCTGCAATGTTTCTACTGGGTACACACACTACATTGTCTCGTGGACACCACAGAGCTTGTACCACTGGACATTTCCTCTACCACTGTCACTGAGGCCTCCAGCAAGAGCTGCCATATCTACACCACTTTCCTGGAAAGGAATTAGAGCAGTTCTACTTTTTAATATCAATATTTTCAATTTTGAGCCTGGGTTGTCCATCTGATTGGTGGAGTCTAAGTACTGCCTGTGTCCTAGCTACAAGAAAGGCTAGGAAAGCCAGGATCTGATGTTTTCAGATAACTTTGAGAAAAGACTTTGCCACAAGGGGAGTGATTTCCCCAGGCACAAGAATGGATTTTGAGTGCTGTACAACTCCCCCCCCCACAAAAAAAATGTTCAATATATACACATATCAAAGGTATTGGCCATTATCTCTTTACTTCTCCAGATTTTCTTTTCCATGTAGCTATAGAAACATTTGAAGTAAAGTCCTTCTATATCTAATTTGTTGAAAGTTTTCTCATGAAAGGAATTTGAATTTTCTCAAATGCTTTTTCTGCATCTATTGAAATGATCAAGAGAATTTTATCCTTCATTCTGTTAATGTGGTCTACCATGTTAATTGATTTTTATAGTTGAACCATCCTTGCATTCCAGAGATAACTCCCACTTGGTCATGGACGACAATCCTATTAAATGTATGGTTAAATTTGGTTTGCTAGTATTTTGTTGAGGATGTCCTCATGTATCTTCATCAGTAATACTGGCTTTAGTTTTCTTTACTTGCAGTTTTTTTTAATCTGGCTTTCATGTCAGGATAATGCTGGCATCGTAAACTGAGTTTGGAAGTTCCTTCTTTTCAATTTTTTGGAAAAGTTTGGGAACAATTGGTGCTAATTCTCCTTTAAATGTTTGAGAGAATTCACCAGTGAAGTCATCTAGCCCTGGGGAGAATTTGATTACTGATTCAATCCCCTTACTCATCATTGGTCTGTTCATATTTTCTGTTTCTTCCTGATTCAGTCTCAGTAGGCTGTATGTTCCTAGGAATCTATCCATATCTTGTAGTTTAACCATTTGTTGGTATAATTGTTCATAACAGTCTCTTACAATCCTTTTTATTTCTGGGTCATCAGTTGAAATGTCTTCTAATTCAATTTTTATTTTTTGACTCCTTATTTTTTCTTAGTTAACTAACCATTTATCAATTTGTTTATCTTTCAAAAAACCAACTCATTACTTTGGTGATTTTTCTCTCTTGTTTTTCTATTCTGTATTTTATTTATTTCTGTTCTAATTTTCATGATTTCCTTCATTCTGCTAACTGTAGGCTTAGTTTGTTTTCTAGTTTCTTGGGGTATAAAGTTAGGTTATTTATTTGGAATCTTTCTTCTTTTTTAAAAATGTAGGCATTTATCACTATAAAATTATCTCTTATGGCTGTTTTGGCTGTATCCCATAAATTTTTATATATTGTGTTCAGCTTTTGATAAAATTCTTAGAAGAAAGTATGAAGGAAAAGCTCCATGTTAATAGCGTAGGCAGTGATTTCTTTGATATGATACCAAAAGCACAAGCAACAAAAGCAAAAATTGGCAAGTAGGACTACATCAAACTAAATAGCTTCTGCACAGCAAAGGAAACAATCAATGAGGTGAAAATGTAACCTACGGAAGGGGTGAAGATTTTCTAACCACACATCTGATAAGGGTTAATATTCCCCAAATATAAGGAACTCTTATAACTCAATAGCATAAGAACAAATAACTCATTTAAAAAATGGGGGGAAAGAAGCATACCAATACCCAACAGGTATATGAAGAAATGTTCAACATCACTAATCATCAAGGAGATGCAAATCAAGACCACAATGAAATATCATTTCATACCAGTTAGAATGGCAATGATCAAAGAACAAAAGATAATAAGTGTTGGTGAGAATGTAGAGAAATTAGAATTCTTGTACACTGTTAGAGGAAAAGTAAAATGATTTGCTCACAATGAAAAATAGTAACCTGAGCTCCTCAAAAAATTAAAAATAGTACAATTGCAATCCCACACTTGGGTTTATACCCAAAAGAACTAAAACTGGGATCTTTAAGAGATATTAGCACTCCTGTGTTCACTGCATTATTATTCACAATAACCAAGATGTGGAAACAACCTACATTTCTATCAAAAAATGAATGGAGAAACTAAGGTATATACACACAATGGAATATTATTTGGCCTTACAAAGAAGGAAATCTTGCCATATGTGACAATATGGATGAGGACATTATGCTGTGTGAAATTAGCCCATCACAGAAGAACAAATTCTGCATTATTCAATTTACATGAAGTAGCTAAAATAGTGAAACTCATAGAAACAGAGAGTAGAATGGTGATTGCCAAGGGCAGCAGAGAGAGAAACTGAGGAGTTGCTTTTCACTGGGTATATAAAGTTTCAGTCAACCAAGACAAATATGTTCTAGAAATCTGTTGTCTTACAACACTGTGCCTACAGTTAACAAAATTGTGTGTCACAACTTAAAATTTGTTGAAAGTAAATCTTGTCTTAAGTGTTCTTACCACAGTAAAAAGATAAAGTAAGTCCATTTTCCCAGGAAAAAATAAAAAATGATTTATTCTGACTTTCTACCACTCTTAAGAATTCTCAGAAGCCAAAAGCCTCACAACATTATGAGCACTATCCTTCTAAGAAATGGAAATATTCTTCTGGGAAGCATAGGCCCTGCTATCTTTGACATGAATCAGATCCTTCTGGATAGTCTAGGCTTTTCAAAGGCCCATGAAGAAACAAAGGGCTAGGCTGCCTCTCAAGAAGTCTGCTGGTAGTCTCTGAAGACAAGCCAGGGATTCTGCCCCTTGGCCTAGCTGTCTTGGAGGGCAGCCATTCCCTGCAGCATCTTTACAGGCTAAGTACTGTCCAGGATGATCCTTGGGTCTGCTCCAGGCTATTATTTCAAAATACTATGTCCTAAGGAAATGCAAAGGCCACTCCAAAGCTCCATCCCTCCTTTAGAATGCAAACTGCTTCTTTAGACAGGGAGAGGCATCTGGCTACAATGAAAGAAGCCCCTGGAGTTAAGAGACCCGGACTTGGATCCCTGCTCTGCCAGTGTAACCCTCACCAACTCATGTAGCCAATCCTGGTTTTAGTCACTTTCCTAGCCTGGAAAATAGGTAATCGGCCCATCTCTAGGGCTTGAGCATTTAAAACAGACCTGAATTTAAATCCTTGCTCCAAAGTCCATGTGACTTTGGACAGACAATGTTGCCTGTTTGTGTTTCAGTTTTTTTCTTCTGTAAGATAAAAGTCAGAATACTACATCACAGCACTGTTATAAAGGAAAATTCTATAAACAAAACTGTTTTGTCACTTGCTGTTTCAGGTTAAAATACTTGTGTGGGTTTTCCACCGAATTTGGATCTATGTTAGTTGGATTGTCTGACTTAAAATTTGACCATGTGACTATATGGGCATTTATACATGGCATATTCCAGGGTAAGAAATGACAATGAGGGCAATCACTGAGTGTTTACTGTGCTTCAGACTTTGTACTCAGCACTTGACATGCAGTATCTCTTTCATTCTTCCCCACCAAGGAGGTGGTTACTATCATCATCCACCCTTTACAGAGAAGGACAGAGCAGCAGAGACTTATTTAACCCTGGGAAGAATAGATCGTAAGATACATAAACCCCTTAGCACAGTTTCTTATACACCTAGAGCAGTGCTTGGAAACTGGCAGTAATTATTACTAAACTGGTTGGTAAGTAATTTACTCTAATATCATATAAGAAATAAAATAGCAGCTATCTGTGCAATAGGTTATGTTAGACTTTTGATTTTGTGCAGATTCAGTGAAGACGTTATTGAAGAAAAGACATCTGAACTGACCTTGACAAGTAAATAGGGGCTCCTATGAAGACAAGAGCATTGAGGGTATATGGGGAGGGTGTTATACAAGCAACGAGAAAAGGCAGAAACAAAGGCATAAAGGCGTAAGAATACAGGATGTGTTTAGAAACTGCAAGTGGTCCAAGGCTGCTGGAGCAGACTGCACCGGGGATGAACAACAGACCAGCCAGGATGTCAGCAGGTCTCTCAGGCCGGGAAGACTCTGAAATTTACCTTGTAGTCACAGACCTCAAACTGGTGGCCCACTGGCCATATCTGGCCAATGTATCTTTTATGTGTGCTACCCAGAGCTGTTTTCTTTTAATTTGAATTAATTATCAACATTTAGACATCTGATGTTTTCAACCAAATATCCCAATTTCCAGATTTTCTTGAAACTTGGGAATATTTGGCCCTATTGATTCTCCTTTCAACATGACATCTAGGGCTGAAAAGTCACTGCCCCTGCCCTGCCCAGCAGCTCACTTTTCCCTGTTGTTGCACTCAGGAAACTTCTTTCCTCTACCTTACCTATTTCCTATAAGCACATGGATAGGCAACCACAGCTGTGGGCAATGTGGAGTAATTAAAGGTCATCTAATGTCATCTACCTCTCTGCTAGAAGCAAAGAAATGTATTAATCATTGTTGTTTTCTTTAAGGAACTGCCACTCTAGCACCGGGCTGAACAACATGGCCACTTGCCACATGTAGCTATTTAAAATGAAATGAAATTAAAAAATAAAAATAAATAATAAAATTAAATGAATTAAAATTAAAATTTCAGGTCCTCAGTTGCACTAGCCACATTTTAAATGCCCAGTGGCCACATGTGGCTAGTGGCTACCATATTGAACTACAGAGATATAAATATTTCCCTCATGGCAGAAAGTTCCATTGGACAATGCTGCTCTAGAGAGCAACCAGAGCTGACACACCCGAAACAGAGGAAAATCAACATAAAATACCAACCAATTGGCTTGGGTAGTGATACGGAGGTTGAGGAGGATACAATTCCCATGACAACAAAGAAAGAGTTATGACGGAGCTAGACTAAGGATGGATAGGATTATAGTAGAACAGAGGAAAAGGGCAAGGTATGAGTAAGGAAAGAAGGAGGATAGTGTTAGAAATACATTGTTAGCAAATTATAAAATGAACAATTAAGAGTAGCTTAAGCAAGGAGAAGTTTATGTTTCTTACCTAACACGAAATCTGACTTTGGTTCAGGGACTCAGTGATGTCAGGGCCAGCATCTCTGAGATTCTCGTGGCCTTTCCCTAATTATTAGAAGTTGAATGTTGAAGATCCAGCCTTTGTATCTTCAATAAATGTAGAAAAAAAGGAAAGAAGGTGTGCTGGCAGGTTTCCATTCATTGGCCAGAGAAGATTGAGTTCCAATCTGGAAATGGCCATGGCCATGACTGGAGACAGATGGTCCTGGCAGCAGAAAGCCAAATAGGAGCAAGAGAAGGAGTGGGCAAAAGTCACCATCAAGAAGGAAGATCTGCAGCTGATAATTAGAGACTGAGATCTCATGTAGCACAACGGAGCTTGAGGGAAAACAAGGGCAACATGGTAGAGGCTCTTCTTGCCCTAACTACCTGATTTGTGGTTTCTCAGACCTATCTGCTAGATTAACTTATTTCAATAAAGATTATTTATTTATTTATTTATTTATTTATTTAGCAGTAAAAAACAAATAAACATACCACATATCATTACTTGCAAGATGACATGCAAGCCAACAACAATGCATCTCTCTGTGCCTTTCTTCTGTAGTCAGTCCCTCCCCTGATTGTCTTTTGCCTCCTTATTCTTATAAAGACTTCCATGATTACATAGGCCTATCTAAATGATCCAGGATAATCTATTTTAAATTTATCTGAGTAACATACTTTATTCTCTCTGCGATGTTAATTCTTCTTTGCCATATACCCTGATGTTTTCACAGGTTATGGGAATTAGGGCACTAATATCTTTGAGGAGAGGGCTGCATGACTATGACTTCCATGTGGATGTTGGCACAAGCTAACAGGAGATCAATCCAGAAAGTCTACTTTTAGGAAATATCCAAGAAATTAATAAGACAATAAGTATATATGCACTGTAATTTGTTGTGTAGATATTTAGAATAGCAAAAATTGAGAAGGAAAATCAAGGTCTATGAAAAGGCTGGTGCTGAAACAAATCATAGCTCATCCATCTGATGCAAAACTCTGCAGCCATACCTATTTTCTGATATGAATGGTATCAACAGTATATCCAGTGACAAAAGCAGATTGTAGGATACTTATATGATATTATCCCAACAATACAAAATATATGTGCAAACATAATGCATGCATATACATACACTGAACTATTAACGGTAATTATTTCTGGAGACGTAGATTTGGAACATAAGAATTTTTCATTAGATATTGGCACTTTTTAGAGTAATTAGATATTATCAGAGTAAAATTAAGCTATGTCCTTTAGGAAGAACAACTTCAGTGTTGTAAACCATTTTACCATATCTGTATTATTCACCAATAGGTACTTCTACTGAGGACATCCTTCTTTTCCACTTGGGATTTGAATAATAGAGTCTAAAAGAAAAACAAGGTGCACTACTATGAGGCATTGTGTGTGTGTGTGTGTGTGTGTGTGTGTGTGTCTGTTTGCATTAAAAAATCACATACAAATCATGATTTTGCCACTTTAATTATCTCACTCTTTTAATTTTTTTTTATAATCATCTACATGCTGTTCCCATTTGCCATCCTAATATTTCAGAGCTCATTCCACCCAGAACCTCGGAGTTCATTTGGTCATTTCTCACCTATGAGGTAGATTGTTTAACATTGAATTCCAAGTGTCTACAGACAGATGCACTGTCAACTACCAAAACTTCATAAGAGCCTACAATGTGCCAGTTGTGGTTTATAGCAGGCAGGTGCTGTCTTTGGGGGCGAGTTGTTGAAAGAAATGTGATCTGAACAAGTTGGTGAATTTCAAGCAGGCACATTAGAGATCATCATACACAGGAGAAAGTGACAGTCAGGTCTGCTGAAGCTTTGCTGTCGTGTGTGTACTTTATTCATTTGAGATGTTTCCTGTATTCATTCCTTAAAGAATATTCTTTCCTTTGTTGCATGATTTAGAGTGTATTTCCCTTTGTAACAGGATATGCCCTAATTAAGAGAGTCAGCATGTCCCAAATTGCATTTTTCAGTACTGGTACTCTCTGTGGGGTGTATAGTAAGTTATTTCTCTTTTTTAATTTTTTAAAATTTATTTTTTAAATAATTAATTTATTAATTTTTAGTAATTGAGACCCTGTTGTAGGGCTCAGACTCACAAAAGGCGAGCTCATGACCAGAGCCAAAGTCGGATGCTTAACTGACTGTGCCACCCAGGGGCTCCAGAAAGTTCTTTTTTTTTTTTTTAATATTTTTAATTTATTATTTTTTAAATTATTTATTTTCTAAATTTACATCCAAGTTAGTTAGTACATAGTGCAATAAGGATTTCAGGAATAGATTCCAGTGATTCAACCCCTATGTATAACACCCAGTGTTCACCCCAAAAAGTCTTCCTTAATGCCCCTCGCTCATTTGGCCCATCCCCCCACCCACAGTCCCTTCAGCAACCCTCAGTTTGTTCTCTATATTTAAGAGTCTCTTATGTTTTGTCCCCCTCCCTATTTTTATATTAACTTCCTTTCCCTTATGTTCATCTGTTTGGTATCTTAAATTCCACATATGAATGAAGTCATGTGATATTTCTCCTTCTCTTTTATTTCACTTAGCATAATACACTCTAGTTCCATCCACATTGTTGCAAATGGCAAGATTTCGTTGTTTTTGATTGCTGAGTAATACTTAAGTGTGTGTGTGTGTGTGTGTGCGCGCACGCGCATGCGTCCATGGACATTTGGGCTCTTCCCATACTTTGGCTATTGTCAATAGTGCTGCTATAAACATTGGGGTACATGTGCCCCTTCAAAACAGCACACCTGTGTCCTCTTAATAAATACCTAGAATTGCAATTGCTGGGTCATAGGGTAGTTCTATTTTTAATTTTTGAGGAAACTCCATACTGTTTTCCAGAGTGGCTGCACCAGTTTGCATTCCCACCAGCAGTGCAAAAGAGATCCTCTTTCTCCGCATCCTTGCCAACATCTGTCGTTGCCTGAGTTGTTAATGTTAGCCATTCTGACAGGTGTGAGGTGGTATCTCATTGTTGTTTTGATTTGTATTTCCCTGATGATGAGTGATGTTGAGCATCTTTTCATGTGTCAGTCGGCCATCTGGATGTCTTCTTTGGAGAAGTGTCTATTCATGTCTTTTGCCCATTTCTTCACCAGATTATTTGTTTTTTTGGGTGTTGAGTTTGTAAGTTCTTTATAGAGTTTAGATACTAACCCTTTATCTGATATGTCATTTGCAAAAATCTTATCCCATTCCATTGGTTGTCTTTTAGTTTTGCTGATTGTTTCTTTTGCTGTGCAGAAGCTTTTTATTTTGATGAGGTCCCAATAGTTCATTTTTGCTTTTGTTTCCCTTGCCTCCAGAGACATGTCTAGCAAGAAGTTTCTGTGGCCAAAGTCAAAAAGGGTTTTGCCTGCTCTCTCCTCTAAGATGTTGATGGCTTCCTGTCTTATGTTCAGGTGTTTCATCCATTTTGAGTTTATTTTTGTGTATGGTATAACAAAGTGATCCACGTTCAATCTTCTGCATGCTGCTGTCCATTTTTCCCAACACCATTTGCTGAACAGACTGTTTTTATTCTTTTGGATATTCTTTCCTGCTTTGTCAAAGATTAGTTGGCCATACATTTGTGGGTCTATTTCTGGGTTTTCTCTTCTGTTCCATTGATCTATGTGTATGTTTTTGTGCCAGTACCATATTGTCTTGATGATTACAGCTTTGTAATACATCTCGACGTCTGGAATTGTGATGTCTCCAGCTTTGGTTTTCTTTTTCAGGTTTGGCTACTCGGGTTTTTTTCTGGGTCCATATAAATTTTAGGATTGTATGTCTAGCTCTCTGAAGAATGCTGGTGTTATTTTGATAGGGATTGTACTGAATATGTAGATTGCTTTGGGGAGTATTGACATTTTAACAATATTTGTTCTTCCAATCCAGGAGCATGCAACATTTTTCCTTTTGTGTGTGTGTCTTCTTCAATTTCTTTCATAAGCTTTCTACAGTTTTCAGTGTATAGGTTTTTCATCTCTTTGTAGGTTTATTCCTAGGTATTTTATGGGTTTTTGTGCAATTGTAAATGGGATTTATCGCTTGATTTCTCTTTCTGCTGTTTCATTATTGGTGTATATAAATGCAACCAATTTCTGTGCATTGATTTTATGTACTGTGACTTTGCTGAATTCATGGATCAGTTCTAGCAGTTTTTTGGTGGAATCTTAGGGTTTTCCATAGGGAGTATCATGTCGTCTGTAAAGAGTTGAAGTTTGACTTCCTCCTTGCCAATTTGCATGCCTTTTATTTCTTTGTGTTTTCTGATCGCTGAGGCTAGGATTCCAATACTATGTTGCATAACAGTGGCGAAAGTGGACATCCCTGTCATGTTCCTGACCTTAGGGGAAGCTCCCAGGTTTTCCCCATTGATAACGATATTAGCAGTGGATCTTTCATATATGGCTTTTATGATAATGATGTAGGTCCTTTTATCTCTACTTTCTTGAGGGTTTTTATCAAGAAGCGATGATGTATTTTGTCAAATGCTTTCTCTGTATCTATTGAGAGGATCAATTTTATTTATGTATTGTATCACATTGATTGATTTGCAGAGATTGTACCAGCCCTGTGTCCCAGGTATAAATCCCACTTGATTGTGGTGAATAATTCTTTTAATGTATTGTTCGATCTTGTTGGCTAGTATCTTGTTGAGAATTTTTGTATCCGTGTTCATCAGGGAAATTGGTCTATAATTTTCTGTTTTAGTGGGGTCTTTGGTTTTGGAATCAAGGTAATGCTGGCTTCATACAATGAATTTGGAAGTTTTCCTTCCATTTCTATTTTTTGGAACAGCTTCAAAAGAATAGGTGTTAAATCTTCTTTAAATGTTTGGTAGAATGCCCCTGGAAAGTCATCCGGCTGTGGACTCTTGTTTTTTTTGGGAGATTTTTGATTACTGATTCGATTTCTTTACTGGTTATGGGTCTGTTCAAATTTTCTATTTCTTTCTGTTTCAGTTTTAGTTTATATGTTTCTAGAAATTTGTCCATTTCTTCCAGATTGCCCAATTTATTGGCTTATAATTGCTCATAATATTCTCTTATTATTGTCTGTATTTCTGCAGTGTTGGTTGTGACCTCTCTTCTTTCATTGTTGATTTTATTTATTTGGGTCCTTTCCTTTTTCTTTTTGATATATCTGGCTAGCGTGTTATCAAATTTGTTAATTCTTTCAAAGAACAAGCTCCTGTTTCTATTTATCTGTTCTACTCTTCTTTTGATTTCAATAGCATTGATTTCTACTCTAATCTTTATTACTTCCCATCTTCTGCTGGTTTTTGGTTTGATTTGCTGTTCTTTTTCCAGCTCTTTAAGGTGTAAGGTTAGGTTGTGTATCTGAGATATTTCTTCCTTCTTTAGGAAGGCCCAGATTGCTATATACTCTCTTCTTACGATTGCCTTTGCTGCATCTCAGAAGTTTGGGCTGTAGTGTTATCATTTCCATTGGCTTCCGTGTACTTTTAATTTCCTCTTTAACTTCTTGGTTAACCCATTCGTTCTTTAGTAGGATGTTC
This sequence comes from Panthera uncia, assembly GCF_023721935.1. Taxonomy (NCBI): domain Eukaryota; kingdom Metazoa; phylum Chordata; class Mammalia; order Carnivora; family Felidae; genus Panthera; species Panthera uncia. Next base: position 29,385,431 of record NC_064816.1, read on the forward strand.
TTTAATCTCCAAATATTTGCTGTCTTTCCAAATTTTTCTCGTGGTTGATTTTGAGCTTCAAGTATTGTGGTCTGAAAATATGCATGGTATGATCTCCATCTTTTTGTACTTGTTGAGGGCTGATTGTGTCCCAGTATGTAATCTATCCTGGAGAATGTTCCGTGTTCACTCAAGAAGAATGTGTATTCTGCTGCTTTAGGATGAAATGTTCTGAATATATGTGTTAAGTCCATCTAGTCCAGTGTGTCATTCAAAGACATTGTTTCCTTGTTGATTTTCTGCTTAGAAGATCTGTCCATTGTTGTAAGTGGGGTGTTGAAGTTTCCTACTATTTTGGTATTATTATCAATGAGTTTATGTTTATGATTAATTGATTTATGTATTTGGGTGCTCTCACATTGGGGGCATAAATGTTTGTAATTGTTAGATCTTCTTGGTGTATAGACCCCTTAATGATATAATGCCCTTCATCTCTTATTACAGTCTTTATTTTAAAATCTAAATGGTCTCAAACAAGTATGACTACTCCAGATTTCTTTTGGTGACCATTAGCATAATAGATGGTTCTCCAACCCCTCACTCTCAATCAGAAGGTATCTTTAGGTCTAAAATGGGTCTCTTGTAAACAGCATATAGATGGATCTTGTTTTCTTTCCATTCTGTTACCCTATGTCTTTTGATTGGAGAGTTTAATCCACTGACATTTAGAGTGAGTACTGAAAGATATTAATTTATTGCCATCGTGTTGCCTGTAGAGTTGGAGTTTCTGGTGGTGTTCTCTGGTCCTTTCTAGTCTTTGCTGCTTTTGGTCTTTTTTGTTTTATTTCATCTTTTCTTCCTTCAGCATGTCCCCCTTAAAATTTCTTACAGGGTTGGTTTAGTGGTCATGAACTCCTTTAGTTTTTGTGTGTCTGGGAAACTCCTTATCTTTCTTTCTGTTTTGAATGAAAGCCCTCCTGGATAAATAATTCTTGGCTGCATATTTTCTGATTCAGCACATTGAATATATCCTGCTACTCCTTTCTGGCCTGCCAAGTTTCTGTGGATAGGTCTGCTGTGAACCTGATCTGTCTTTCCTTATAAGTTAAGGACTTTTCCCCCCTTGCTGCTTTCATAATTCTTTCCTTGTCTGTGTATTCTGTGAATTTGACTATGATATGCCTTATGGATGGCTAGTTTTTGTTTAATGTAATGGCAGTTCTCTGTGCTTCTTAGATTTTGATGTCTGTGTCTTTCCCCAGGTTAGGAAAGTTTTCCACTATGATTTGCTCACATAAACTTTCTACCTCTTTTTCTCTCTTTTCATCTTCTGGGACCCCTATGATTCAGATGTTATTCCTTTTTAATGAGTCACTGATTCTTAAATCGTGCACTTTTGCCTTACTTTCCCTCTTTTATTTTCTGCTTCATTATTCTCCATAATTTTTTCTTCTATATCACTGATTTGCTGCTCTGCTTCATCCACCCTTGCTGCTGTGGCATCTATTCGAGATTGCATCTCATCTCAGTTACAGCATTTTTAATACCATCCTGACTAGATTTTACTTCTATCTCCACAGAAGGAAATTCTATGCGTTTTTCAACCTCAGGTAGTATCCTTATTATCATTATTCTAAATTCTCCCTCAGACATCTTGCTTATATTAGTGTTGATTAAGTCCCTGACTGTCATTTCTTCCTGTTCTTTCTTTTGGGATGAATTCCTTTGTTTTGTCATTTTGGAGGAAGAAAAAGAATTAATAAAATTAAAATTAAAATTAAAAAATTAAAAACAACACAAAAAATGAAATAAAGAAAATTAGATCTTAGGTGTGCTTTGGTTTGGTTGTTGAAAGAAGCTTGATAGAAAAGAGAAACAAGGGAAAGAAAAGAAAAATAAGTAAGAAAACTTTTAACAATTTTAAAAATGTATACAATAAAATAGAATAAACTGAAATGAATAAAGTAAAATAGAATTTAAAAAATTACAAAAAAATGAAAAATATAGTAAATTTTTAAAAATATTTTTATAAAAATGGAACATAAAAATAAATTATTTCTCTTTCTGTATCCATGAATAAGAAAAGAAAAAGAAAAAAAATGAATAGATGGCCAATGAACGAATGAAATCTGAAGCACTTTACAGTCCGCAAACTAAGCAGGTGTAGAGACTTGTGGTGGTCCTCTGGGGCTTGATTGGCACAGTTGGATGGGGCTTGGTGTAACAGCTCCATTTTCCACTAGGTGGCACTTCTTAGCTTACTGGGGTGGACCGGTGTGACATGGGTGTAGGTGTGTATGTACTTGCACAACAGGGATGAAAATGGCATCACCCAGCTTCCCAGTCTCTTGCACCAGAACTCTGAGCTCTCACCAACCAGCAATCAAGCACCTCTCCTTTGTCTCCCACTCCTGTCCACACCCCACTTATACACTGTCTGTGTCCAAGCCATCAGCCTGCCAGGCAGCACCTCTCTCCCAAATTTTATCTCAGACGGGACTGTGTATCCAAACCCCTCCCTTTTTTTTAAATTTTAATGTCTATTTATTTGTGAGAGAGAGTGTGTGAGCAGGGGAGGGGCAGAGAGAGAGGAGACACATAATCTGAAGCAGGTTCCAGGCTCTGAGCTGTCAGCACAGAGCCCAATGTGGGGCTTGAACTCGTGACCTGCAAGATCATGACCTGAGTCAAAGTTGGATGCTTAACTGACTGAGCCAGCCAGGCACCCCTCAAACCCCTCACTTCTGAGGGCTCTGTGGCTTGGACCTGCTCTGACCCTCTAGGGGTGGGTCTTGCCGAGGAATGGCTGGGTGCTTGCTTGCCTCCGGGGAATGTGAATGCAATCACACTGCTGCAGAGGTTCAGAGATTGTGGCTGGATGTGGGCTCATCTGAGAAAAAGTTCATGCAATCTCATAAAGCAGCAGTTGAGGGGTTATGGTAAATCATAATACACAAGCAGCACCAGGTTTCACTGCACCTTAGCATCTTTGTTCCAATACGAGCAAACGTGGCTGTTCTCTGGGGTCTGCTGGGACCTTTGCCTGTGGGGAGGCCGTACAGCCTGTACCAAATGCACTCCTAGCAGGCAACTGCTTCTCCCTGTGTGGCCAGTGGACCCTTTGGACCTCACTGTCTGCTCCTAGGGATTTGCCCTTCCTACCACATCCCTGCTAGGTATTGAGCTGCAGAATTTCCCAGTCTGGTATCTCCTGTTTGTAGAGTCCTAATGATACTGAAACCCTCTCCTTTCTCATTTCTCCCTTTCTTGTTCAGTCACTTGTTCAGTCACTCTTTCACAACAGCTGCTTTTTGGGGGAATACTTTCCCTGTACTCTCCCCCTTATCTCTGTCCTCTCTCTACGAAAACAGCTCTCTGCCCTCTCTAACTTCTCTCTCCCCCAATTCATCTCTCTGTACCACATACCTGCTGAGTTCTGTGGCTCAAGTTATTCAGATTGTTGTGTTAATCCTCAAATCAATTTTCTAGGTGTCAAAAATAGTTTGGTTCTGATCTAGCTGGATTTCAGGGATGAGAGAAACAGAGAACTTCCATGCTGCTCTGCCATCCTGTACCACCCCCCCCCCCCAAAATTATTTCTATAGAAAGATAGCATCATTGATTTCTTTCCTCCAAAGTTTCTTTAATATGTGTAAGTGTATGTGTGCATGTATGTATTATGTATGTCATAATAAACATAGAAAAGTGACATGGGAAATAATATGCCATTCCCAGGAACAAAAAGAACTTGAGAGGCTCCAACCAATTCATGAGTGCATGATAATAATCTGTAAAATGAAGCCTGAGACACATTTACCAGCTAACCCTGGAGCTGTAAACCATCCTGTTGATGATCATTGGTCTCTGTTATATATCTTAAGCCTTATCATGGTAACATATTTATGATATTATTTAATTTGCACATATATTAAAGAGAATAATAAAATGTTAACCATTTCTTGCCACAATTACTTCATCTACAAGTACATTTTACTTTAATCTTATTATTAATTTTAATTCTTAGAACTTTATATGCTCCATCAATCTACTATAAATTTAAAAGCAGTATGATCAAACAATTCTTGAATTGTTGGCTATAAATAAGAAGTGCAAAGTTTAAGAAGGGTGGTGATACATAGGGCTGGGCAAGTCATAAAAACTTTCTCATAATACCAGACTGCAGCGGTACCCAAGCCTGAACATGGATGCCTCACGTGGGCAGCCTAGACACATATAGCTTGTCAGACTCTAGATCAAATCTAATAAATATGAGTCTCCTGTGGATGGAATCCAGGAACCCCCAATGTTCAAAATCTCTCTTGATGATTTTCCTGCAGTATGTCCAAAGACTCAGTTTATAATTTATGAGTATATTCTATTTTGTTATGATTATAAAGGAAATTACTCAAGATGAAAATAAATAAAGGCTTTGCTAATTTGAAGGGTACCGTGAAGTAAGCAAGTTTTGCAAGTGAACAAATAAAATGCAGCTCTCCTTGGAATGTACAATAAATATTTATTAGTATTACAACATGTTTAATACTTGTTATTGAATGGTACAGCCTACAACACAGGCCTTAATCGAATTCTGTTTAAATTATGCCAGGCAATTAAAATGCACCCATATCAGCAACAAAGGAAGCATTAATTATAGAACATCATTTTGATTGGCTTCCTAAATCAGTACAGCACCTTTGGAAAGTGGTTTGGTCATATATACCAAGAGTCTTAAAAATGTTTACTATCTTTGCACCAATAATTTTCACTGCTAAGAAAGTCCTCTAAGGAAATGATCTGAGAAGTGGACAAATATTTGTATTTAAAATAGGTGATGGCATTTATGCTATCACAAAGTGGGAAATAACCAAAATGCATAACTATAGGAAACTGTATCAATAAATGATCATGTATTCACATGACAACACATTATGGAGCCATTATAATTACATTTGTAACATACTTAGTGGCAAGTGAGAAAATGTTGTACCATCTAATGCTGACACAAAAGCTTTCACACCCAAGGGATGCCTAAAGCTACCAAATTTGCTAGACATAGTAAAAGACATCTAAAAAGGAAGCTGGGTTTTGTTTACTTAATAGGAGGAGTGAGGCATGAACTGGAGAGAAAGTGCAAAACGGTTAAAGGAAACACAGTGGGAAGTGAGGAAAGAAAAGCATTAGGTACTAGATTGAACACTCAGAAACCACCCTCTACCCCTATCCTAGCACACACACACTCATCTAAAGGTCTAGACTAGTGTTTTTCCACCTTGGCTTCACATCATAGTCATCTTAAAAATCCTGATGCTCAGGTTCTGTATCAAGCCCATAGAGTCAGAATCTCCAGTAGTTAGGACCCAGGCGTGTGTGTGTGTGTGTGTGTGTGTGTGTGTGTGTGTGTGTGTGTTTTAGCTTCTTAGGTGATGCTATGTGCGGCCAAATTAAAAATCTGATTAAAGACAGTTAACACTGGGAGCTTACCCCTTGTGTAGTACAAAAGAGAATGATTAAGTCATGGCATTTAATGTTTCTTTTCTCCCTCCACCCTTCTGTGCCCTCAGTAGAGCTTTGAAACTATTTCCTAAACCTATCAGTGAATAACTGCTTAAACTTGCATCAAACTTTGTTTCAGGAAAGACAGGAGTGGAGGTTCCTGTGGGCTCCCCTCTAGAAGCCCCTTGTCCCGACAGGGGCCTGGATGATGGCCCAGGAAGATCTTTTCTACAGTCTTCTCCCAAAGGCAGCTAAAGGCACACCGTGGTCAGTCAGCCCAAAGTTCCAGCTGCAGACTGCCATTGGGTTACAGAAGCACTGATCAGTAGTCAATATATTTCCTATTATGTTAGAAGATTTACAAGAATCAGTTTGTAGTCTTAAGGCTGGTTCCAAGTATATACACAAGCTTGGAATTCAACATTTAAAACTCCAGGAAAACATATCCACTTTGCCCTTTGCTTTAGTAGAAGATTTGGATATTGGTCAGAAGGAAAGATGGCCCTGGTATCATCACAAAGAGATCTGAAAGATGTCTCAGCTGCAAAATGCATGAATGAACCTAACAATTATTTTTTTTAAGTTTATTTGAGAAAGCATGAACCTGAGTGGGGGAGATGAAGCGAGGGGGAGAATCCCAAGTAGGCTCCATGCTATCAGCACAAGGAATCCCACGTGGGGCTTGATCTCATGAACTGTGAGATCATGACGTGAGCCAAAATCAAGAGTCAGACACTCAGCCGACTGAGCCACCCAAGCTCCCCTAAAAATAATTTTAAAATAAAGATTCACTGTTCCCCTAAACTGGGACTTGCAAACTGGCGTCCCTAGGCCACATCAAACCCAAAATTGTATGGTGTGAAGCACACACGTTTACAAAATATTTGAATGTGAATCCCTTTAAAGGGGGTGTGCAATTTCAGCTCATCCCACCACAATTCTCACTACTATGCCAAGGCCACTTGAACCATCTGTGTCACATGATTGATCTCTGCCATCATCCAGTGTTTGATTCATGACCATTTTATGAATGGCCATTTTAAAGATGGGAAAATTGAGTCCCAGAAGAGGAGGGACTTGCCCAAGGTTATAGAAACTTTGTGTTCATTTTATGTACACATAAAACTTTGTGTTTTATGGTATCTTAACTTTGAAACTTTGTGTCCTTTGGTATCTTAAATTCTACATTCTCCACAAAGATTAGCAGGTAACCCTAACCATGTTACAGAGGTTCCAGTCAAGAACCATCTTCTCTCTCCTCTCCATGAAGGATCTTGGACACAAACTTGGACCAACTTGTGACACACTGGTCAGGGCTGCTCTGAGAAACAGCTTTCGAGCTCTGCAGAAATGAACCCAAACAAATTACAGAATTCACCAGGGACAGGACCTGTAGCTCCATCTGACATCACTCTATCCGAGTACCAGCTGCCAAGTTCTGCTTCTGGCCACACAAAAGCTGGGTGGCAGATCATCAACAGCTACCCCACAGGGCTAAGATAGAGGGGAGCTAGCCAGGGTGCTGGCCCTGTGCAAGGAGGACCCATTATTTCCTGCATGAAACCTTTTCCTTTCGAAAAGAGGTCCACAGTGAAAAGTAATAAATCTCCCCCCCTTGCGTAAGTGACAGGAAAGTTTGTAACTGTTACTTTCACTTTGAAAAGCCCACAGAAAAGGAAATGTAAATCTTCACTGTCTTGGCGGCCCTTTGTTCAACAAATAGAATTCAGTAAAGACATGGTTTACAGAGACAACCTTGTCTCCCCACAGGCCCCAGAGCACTAATTGATACATTAAAGAATTCAACGAATATTAGCTGAATGAATGAATGGGAACTATATAGAACTTACCCTCAATCTAGCCCTGTATACTCAAATCTCTATTCCTCAAGGAAATGCCCCATAGTTGCTGCAAATGAAATCTGCTGTGTGTTTGGAGGGGGATGTTTTCTTTTTATTAGAGGGCTTTGGGAAAGATTTTTAGAGGAAGTGGTATTTGAGCTGCACCTGGAAGGATAAGGAGAGTCACAACAGAAGATGTGCAAATCAGCAGGACTAGAAAAGTGTAGAATATTTTGAGGTATGAGCAAGGACCAAAGGAAACTGCTATGTCAAAACAGGGAATCCACTTGTGGTGGGAACCAAAATTTCATATGTAATGCATGGAAATTTGATTGAAAATGTATTCCAAAAAGAAAATAAAAATTTTTAAAAATAAGGTTAACTTATAATGATATATTTATATATTAGGATGTGTCAATTATCATCACTGAATTTTAAACAATGGATCAAGGCTGGGGTGTATGTGTGTGTGTACTTTTGACCAAATTTTATGGTAACATGAGATGACCTCTTGCACCTTATATTTGAGTTTCACAGGTTGGCCATGAAGAGGTCATACCTGCAAAAATATTTGAGAACTCAATTAATTTCTCCTGTATCATTTTTATGAACCTCATAAAATGTTTCATTTCTTGTCATGTTCATAGGTCCTTTGGCAATCAGTTCATGTTGTATTTACCTTGTACTGAAGGAAGTTGACAGTGTCTCATAATCAATGAGAAATCAAGGGCAGATAACTCAAAGGGCAGAGACGCTAGAGGAGGTCTTAACTTTATATATGTTTTTTTTTTCCCTTGGTAAATATTTTTCCTATTCTTATAGCTTTGACTTTCTTTTGGAATATCATTACTATGGAGATTCTGACAAATACTCAGGTTATAAGGATCCCTGATAATTGACTTTGGCTAGAATGTAAGATCTACTTTTTTTTTTTTTAATGTTTATTTTTGAGAGAGAAAGACAGAGCCCGGGGCAGGGCAGAGAGAGGGAGACACAGAATCTGAAGCAGGCTCTAGGCTCTGAGCTGTCAGCACAGTGCCTGACGCGGGGCTCAAACCCACGAGCCAGGAGATCATGACCTGAGCCAAAGTCGGATGCTTAACCGACTGAGCCACCCAGGCACCCCCGTAAGATCTACTTTGAGAGGCTGTGGGTAATAAGGATGGCAAGGTTAATGAGGCCTTGAACACTGGTATGAAAAGGTGAGGGCTTTCTTTATTTTCTTAATGGACAATAGGGAGCCAGTGAAGGTGTTTGAGCACAGGAGTTAAGTAAACAAAACTATCCTTTAGGAAGATGTGTCCGCAGGGCTGGGGAGGATAGGCTGCAGTGAAGGCTACAGGTATGTGTAAAGTCAGGAGGCTGATGTAATCCATCAACACTCCTGTTTCCTCACAGAATGTTTGTCTATGGGGAAAGGCAAAGACGTCTCGTTTATCAGTGCTTTCTGTCCTCCTTTGACTTCTATTGCAATTGATGGTGATACACACCTTCATTTATCTTTGTAGGATGAGAGACATTTTTCAGAGCCATTTGCATGTTTTAAGCAGCCCACACAGAGACTAATGTGATTGGCAATTTGGAACATATTGTCTTTATTCAGCTCCAGAATCATGCCTGAGGGAAGAAGGGTTAAGGACGAAGGAAGACAGCCCCCCCTTGCCACCTCTATGAAAAGTTGAAATTAATTTTTCATCTTGTGATGTTTACTTTAGAAGGAAAATAAATGAAAAGGCTAGACTTTTTTTTTTTTTTAAAGGCTAAAGGCTTAGTGAAGTCCCTGAGATTAAGAAGGGTTGAGGTTATTTTTTAAGCCTTCTTTCTGAAGCAATTCATTTAATACAACTATATGCCATCCTTTTGGAGCCTCCAATGAAGTGACATTAAGTCCTGCACTTCTTCCAGAATGTTACATGAGAATACTTTTTAACTATGGTACTTAAATAAAAATCTGAATATATCCACACTTCCCTTCATTCTTCCTTTTCACAGCTCCCTAACCACCCCCATCACACACACATACTCACTAAACAAAGGATGTGTTCTAGTAGGAGGAGGATAAATGAAGGTTCAGTGGAAGAAAATTAATGCATCCAAAGAAGAATTTTGGAAGTTAGGCTTTCATTTTCTCAGTTGAAGGCTCTGAAAGTCTGTATTTAGCCACCATAAACCAGTAATAGGTCTATTTCCAGAACAAATGGTAACAATGACAAAAAAAATGGGGTGAGGGGAGAACAGGGCAAGTGCCCCCCTTGAAATAACAAATGTTTGGAATGTTTCAAAGGGTGTTGCTAGCAGGTAGAAGGGCCTCAAGACTGTTGGTCCATCTCTCATTTTCTAAAGCTTCTGGGGCTAAGATTTTGCAATGATTTTTGTAACTCTTCACTGGCTTCTATCCAGAGCATTCTGCAATTTCTCAATCCTGAATCCTATGAAAACCAGAAAAATCCTAAATTGAACATAACGATGAGTTCTTTACTTTTAACCAAGTACTTTACCTGAAATGCTCAGCAACTAGTTCTTGGCAAGATAATGAAGGCAGCAAACACACTTCCCACCCCTTTCAGGCAGGCAACACATATATAGAGCTCCAACTTCACGCTGGCAGTGTTGTGGCAGTGACTAAGGCAGAGAGGTTCCTGCCCTCACAAAATCGAGGGAGGAGCAGAACAGAAACAAACGACTGCAATAAATTCCATTACTGCTTAGTGCGATGAAAAGATGGGAGCAGAAATAGGGGTTGGGAGTAGGGGGGGCTGCTTCACCCAGGCTTATCAGGGAAGACCTTGCGGAGGAGGTAACAGGTGAGTAGGACTTATTTGACAGGGAAACCTAGGATAAACTAGGCAGAGAGGGAAAGGTTAGGACCTGAGGTCCCTGGGTGGGGGAAACACACATTTTAAAACAATGCTGGGAAAGTCTGACCTTGAGCAAATTCCCTCAGGCGTAAAGTTTCTCTTAAGAATGTAACAAACACCACCTACACCCCCTCAGGTTTCCCTCAGGAATGTGACAAAGGACCCAAATAAAAGTAAGTACTGAACCATAAAATGTATGACCTATGAGGAATGGTATGGCTACTGACCACCTCTCATACAATGGAAGCGAGCCAATCAAAAAGGAGTGAGTAGGCATTTAGAGTTACCTAGCCAATAAGGGTAAAACCGGAGAAGGAACAAGGAGGAAGGTAAGGGGCCGACCCAAATCCTATAAAACAGAGTCCCTTGCCTACACTCCAGGGGCATTCACTTTCGAATGCTCCCTCTCTGTAAAGAGAGCTTTCCTACTATTCCTACCTCTGATCTTAGGTTCTAACAAAGTTTTGCCGGCTGCTCATTTATTTTGTATCCACATCTTCATTCTTTGAAGTGGAGAGACAATGAATCCGGGGTAATGAGGTAAAAAAAAAAAAAAAATCCTGCAACACTTACACATATTTGGCCTCGAATTCTTATTTAACAAAGTCAGGATGAGCACACTGATCTAATTTGAGTCTTCCCAAAACAAAATCTGCATTTCAAAACCTGGTATTTTATCTTCCACAGCCTCACAAAGGTGCTTTCTTCCCACAAGCAAGAAATGGAGCCACTTTGTGGAGTAGGACACTCTCTAATGAGTTTTATAGGAAAGGTTAAATAAATGAACAATTGTATGGGGTTTTGGGGTTTATTATCCCCATATGACGGATGAGGAAATGGAAGTCAGAAAGGTTAAGTGAGTTCATTGGCAAAGCTCACACGTGCAAAAGATAGAGGAAACTTGGTGTCTTAGTACCGTGTTTCGGTTGCAAAATAGTTCTTCCATTTTGATGATGTATTCGTTCTCCTTTGCTACGTGACAAATTATCCCCAAATTTAGCAGCTTTTGACAACAAACATTACCTCACAGTTTCTGTGAGGCACAGCCTCTGACTCAGTGTCTCACAAGATTGTCATCACAGCATCAGCAGGGCTGTGGGCACCTCAAGGCTTGACTGGAGAAGGATCTACTTCCACCATCACTCTCTTGGCAGTTGGCAGCTCTCAGGCCCTCATGGGCTGTGGCCAGAGGTCTCAGTTCCTGCCACATAAGTCTCTCCATAGGGCTGTTCACAATATGGTGGTTCAATTCCTTCAGAGCAAGGATATGAGAAAAAGAGAGAAAGAGAGAGAGGGAGAGAGAAAAGAGAGAGAGAGACAGAGGGACAGAAGGAGCATAAGAGAAAGCAAACAAGATGGAAACCAGAGTTTTCGGTAACCTAATCATGTTAGTGATATCCCATCACTTTTACCACAATCTATTTATTAGATCTGAGTCACTGAGTCCAACCCACACCCAAAGGGAAAAAAAATACAAAAGGCATGGGTACAAGGAGGATAATTGGGAACTATTTTGAGGCTGCCTAAAAAAAGGTTATTTTCAAAGAAGTCTATAAGTCAAAATAAATTTTTCATTAGACAGCTATTTAAAAATTCAATATTATATTTTGGTGTACATGATTAAATTGAATACCTCATCAAACCAATGATTAGAGATTAAAAATAACTTCATTGTTAAAATGGAAAAAAAAAACCAGCATTGATAATAATGCTAGCCTGAAATCGAAAGATTCAGACTGACAAGTGAAACTTAAAACATGTAAACATCTTTTCATTTTATTATATTCAACATCATGAATTTAATTCCAGGAAAACAAAATCATTCATCAATTAATGTCAATTTGGATTTTATAGACCGACTGTTTTGGCTGTCTTTATTTGTAAACCTCACAGAACAGGTGCTACAATTGGCCTCATTCTACAACTAGGGGAAAGCACAGTAAGGCAACTTGACCAAGGTCAACTGCGAGCAGTAATTACAATTTAACGTAAAAAAATCTGACTCCAGAGCCCACACTCTTAATTTTGGTGAGATCCTGAATCATAAGGAAAATAAGCAATTTAACATAGGTTGCCAGCTCACCTGTGAAGGGACTGGCCCACATCTATTTGTTGTGGTACACTGGTTGGGAACCAGATGAACTCATTCTACCTCCATTTCCTTTCAATCCAGTGACTTCCACTTTGCACTAGCAAATAAGTAAGCTAAGGGAACATGACTCTCCTGATTTGTCACACATCCAACTTTCCAACTGGCCAACCATCCATCCCTGAACTCATTCATCCACCCAACACTCCTGACTCAACTACACATCCATCCATCCACTTTTCTAATCTTCCTGGTTCACCTGCCCTCAATTCCTGTTTCTCAAACACCAGGCATTAACACTCTGGCCTCAGTATCTATAGTCATATCTATATACTACTTATTCAATTATGATTTATTTAAAGATTTTAAGTGATCTCTACATACAATGTGGGGCTCAAACTCACAACTCTGAGATCAAGAGCCACACATTCTACCTATTGAGCCAGCTAGGTACCCCTCTATTATAATTTTTTAAAATATCTACTTTACTTTAAAAAATATAGGAGTGCCTAGGTGGCTCAGTCAGTTAAGCATCTGACTCCTCACTTCAGCTGGGGCCATATCTCATGGTTCCTGAGATCAAGCCCCGCATTGGGCTCTGTGTAGACAGCAGTACGAAGCCTGCTTGGGATTCTGTCTCCCTCTTGCTCTGCCCCTCCCTGCTTGCTCTCTATCTCTCTCTCTAAATAAATTTTAAAAATAATAAACTTTAGAAAATATAAATGCCTCATTTGAGTTTACTCTAATATTTGTGAATTTGAGAGCTTTATATAGAAGTTTATTTTTCTCCAAATATATTTGGAAATAAATTCATCAGTTGATTTTTTTAAAGTATTTTACTTCTCAAAGGTACCAAACCTTGGGATTCAGTTTGGCCATCCCCAAGTGTTAGAAAGAGGAGAGGAACAGATGTACCCCATTGTCTTTATTTCAGGACCTACCCCACAGTTTGAGGTGGGCCGAGAATCTGGACACAGGGATCCACCTTAGCCTGAGGTTCTGGGAAGCGAGGGGTAAAGGACTCTCTCCCTGCCCCCACCCATCTATCCTTAGGCTTTGTGCAGTTGACTGGTTACAAATGAGATTGTTTTCCTGAACACCTGTGGGGCCATCCTTGAGTCAATATTTCATATTCATTAACTAATGAACAGCTGGAGGCCGGTAAAGCCTTTCTGTGAACGCTGCTTTCAGAGTGTGCTAAATCAATACCCCTCCCTTGATTGTTCTCCCTTCCAGTAGCTGCATTTGGCTCTCTCCTAAATATTCACTCCTGGGTGGACTTGTAGCCTCTGTTGACATCTCTTATGCCTAGTTGGGGCCTCTGAAATATGTATATTGGGGCTGTTAGGGTGCATGAAAATACAAGGAAAGCGGGTCACTCAGACCCTCTCTTTCCTCTCCCTCCTTCCCCTCACCTTCTCCCCCACACCCTCCTGGTCCTCTCCTTCTTCTTTCTCTATCTGCTTAATTCAATAACAATTTCTTAAATAATCTACCTCTTTATTTCAGGCCATATATCATGATGGAGAAGACTGGAGCGAGTGAAAGAGGTACTAGTTAAAATGTTCCCTTAGGGGCGCCTGGGTGGCTCAGTCGGTTAAGCGTCCGACTTCAGCTCAGGTCACGATCTCGCGGTCCGTGAGTTCGAGCCCCGCGTCGGGCTCTGGGCTGATGGCTCAGAGCCTGGAGCCTGCTTCCGATTCTGTGTCTCCCTCTCTCTCTGCCCCTCCCCCGTTTATGCTGTGTCTCTCTCTGTCTCAAAAATAAATAAAACGTTTAAAATAAAATAAAATAAAATGTTCCCTTAGTTTACCAAAGGTTTGGGAGGGGGGGATTTGAGTACTTATCTCTAGGAGTTGTTGTAGAATATATAAAAAAAAAAATTATGTTCATAAACATGTATTTGATATATGGAAAATTCCTCTAAACACTAGTTTTGTTATTTCTTTCTCCATATCCATCAAAAGAAGTAATTTCTGATCACCCTTTTTTTACGATGCCATGTGACAATCAGATTATTATTTGGGAATACAAACATTTTAACAGATACTATTTTTTTTAGGCCTTGCCTTTTTCTGGGAGACTGACTTAGGCACGCTTGATCTTTATCCCTAGTCATGTGGCTCCACAGAATAATATGAGTTGCAAAACCGACCATGCTCTGCTTTTCTATGCCTGAGAGGAAGCGTTCATTGTAGTATTTAAAGGTGTAAGAGATGCTCTTTGTCGCTTCTTAAATATTCTTAGGGCGCCCTCTTCTGTTTCCTAACAGTTATACTGCAAATGATTATCTTGTTTTAGGCTGAAAAATCAGATGCAATTATTCTGATGCGGGGAAAGTAGGGTAGTGTTAACATCACCTCTAGCTGGCAGTGAAGCCAAAGGAGGCAGAGAGGAGACCGGACAGTCTATGTAGGGTTGTCAGAGCATTGTAACAATCACACTGTTTGTCAAAACTCTCTAGCAAATTTCTTGTGTCTTTTCTATAAATTCACAATGTCTGCAGAGAAATGAGGTATTATGATCCCTTAGTACAGGTGAGAAATGGGAGAAAAATTTTTCCTACTATTTATGGACTCTCCCAAGAGAGAATTATTCCTTGGTTGTTTAAGATGTAAGTAGTTGGAGGGGGTGCCTTGGTGGCTCAGTTGGTTAAGCATCCGACTTCAGCTCAGGTCATGATCTTGCAGTTTGTAAATTAGAGCCCCTCATTGAGCTCTGTGTTGACAGCTAGAGGCTGGATCCTGCTTCAGATTCTGTCTCCCTCGCTCTCTGCCCCTCCCCCACTCACGCTGTCTCCCTCTCCCTCTCTCTGTCTCTCTCTCTCTCTCTCTCAAAAATAAATAAACATTTAAAAAAAAAGATGTAAGTAGGTGGATATTTTCCTTCCTTCTTAGGACTGTTTGATTGTAAGTAGATGACACCAATGGAATTTAATTTGAGCAAAAGGAGGGAAATTATTACAAGTGTAGGATCCAAGGGCAGGCCCCAAGAAGGGCCATTTTGGTATGTGGATTACTTAGAGCTGAAGGCAACTGATACCCCGTGGGCTCAAGAGAAATTTCTGCCACTCCCTTAACTACATAGAAGAATCTAAATTCGAAGCTCTTTTCAGGATAAGGGTTATTATCAGAGATAAATTTTATCTAAGTAACTCGTCTATATGGCAGGGCAAATATTTGTTTACCAAACATTTACTCTTTTCCATCTTCTTGTGAATTAATATTCTTTCCCTCTGAAGTCTCAGACCCTACCTCCCTTCTCAGTTCAGAATGATGTATACATCTCATTTTGCCTGTCATTGGAATTTCCATGTGTGTGTGTATTCTCCATATGTACACTATTGAATTTTGATTTTTTTTCCTGTTAATCTGTCTCATGTCAATTTGATTCTTAGTCCAGCTAGAAAGACCTTTGAGAGGAGAGGAACTTTTGCTTCCTGGCACAAGATACAAGGGTGTCTCAGGGAAGCCAAAGACAAAGGCGTCTCTGGCAGAGACTGGAACTTGACACGGCTGAGCCACCAGGACTGACATTCTACTCTCTGCTATTTCTCACTCAGATTCCATCTGCCCATCTTTCTGCTTTTTAGTTTCTTCTGATGCCTCTGAGTTTTATGTCTGTATGTCTGTGACTTTGGGGACTCTCAGGGACCGACACCTTTCATCTCAGTCACAAATTACTGGGAGACAGAGAATCAGAGAGCCCTTGTTTGAGTCCGGTGTCTGGCCCTGAACCAATATGGCCAGAGGAGCAGCATACATGGAACTCAGCAGAAACACGGAACTCACTCCTGCATAGTTCTGAGAAAGAGTTCTTCAATCAAAAACTGATGCCTGAGCTACTTCAACAACTGACTAGAAGCCGGAGTTGGGCTTAAGTATATTCTGTTGCTCCAGGAGGAATTTCTGAAGCTTATAGCCCAGCCCTTCCCCATTCTGAGTGGCAACATCCTGATCAGTGAGGCCACTAAGGACAAGGCCAGAGATAGGGATGTCCTCTGTAATCAGCAGCCACAAACCAAATATCTAAGGACATATTCCTAGAACCCTCAGGAGAATAACAAATAAGCTTTTACCTAAGTCTGGAAAGCTCCTAGTATGATAGGAGAAGGTAGGATTCAGTAGGCAGACAGGGAAAGATTAGGGCCAGAGGTCCCTGGGTGGGGAAATGAACCTCTTTGGGGAAAATGCTGGGAATGCCTGACCACAGCAAACCCTCTCAAGGCATAATGTTCCTCTTAACAATGTAACAGACCCCACCAACTCCCCACTCTGATTTCCCCTCAGGAATTTGACAGAAGACCTAAGTATGGCCATAGACCACCCCTACCCCTCATACAATAGAAACAAGCCAATCTGGAATGGACAACCTGGCGCCTAGACCTATCAAGCCAATAAGGTTAGAACCTGAGAAGGAACAAGGGGGAAGGGAAGAGGGAGGGCTGACCAGAACCTTATAAAACAAGGACACTTGCTGATAGTCCACGGGCATTCACTTTCGAATGTCCTCTCTCCGTAAAGAGAGCTTTCCTACTATTCTTACTTTCTAATCTTATACTCTAATAAACTTTGGCCCACTGCTCATTTTGTGTCCACCTCTTCATTCTTCGAAGCAGTGAGACAATGAATCCCAGGTGTGGAGTAAAAAAAAAAAAAAAAAAAAACCTGCAACATTAGAAGCATTACTCCAATAGAGAGTGCTTTTTCTGTGAAATGGTAATACATTATTGTTGTTGTTATTACTATTGTTATTAAAGCAACACATATTTTTCACTGTCCCCAAACCCTATGGACAAGTAACACAACAGTCATTGAAACCCCCTCTAGTTTCTACCCTATCCCAAGAAACACCTAATGATAACACTTGAAAATATATCATACTCTTACAAAGAAACAGGCCCAAAATGGAGTCACTTATGTTAAGCCTCACCAAGCCTACCTAACCTAACTGCAGTTTCAGCCTCTTCCAGGAATGGAATTTTAAACCAATCTTTCTGGAATTTCCCAATCTGCACTAGTCAGGTAATCTACAGGGTGAGTCCTTCCTCTAAGGGAAGGTGACCTTTCTTTTCTTTTGCAAATAACATGTTGCCCCATCTTCCTTCTTATAAAAATCTTCCATTTTGTACAATTCCTCAGAACTCCTTTCTACTTGCTAGATGGGATGTGCCCAATTCGCAGATCATTGAATAAAGCCAATTAGATCTTCAAATTTACCCAGTGGAAGTTTGCTTTTTAATAATACTGAAATATTTGGGGCACCTGGGTGGCTCAGTCAGTTAAGCATTCGACTTCCGCTCAGGTCATGATCTCACAGTCGGTGAGTTCGAGCCCCACGTCAGGCTCTGGGCTGACAGCTTGGAGCCTGGAGCCTGCTTCAGATTCTGTGTCTCCCTCTCTCTCTGCCCATCCCCTGCTCATGCTCTGTCTCTCTCTGTTTCTCAAAAAATAAATAAATGTTAAAAAACATTAAAAAAATAATAATACCGAAATATTTTCCTTTGAGTAAATGAATTTGTATATGAGAATCCACCGTGATGACGTAAGACAGAACTTGAGGTGCAGGAACCTCAAGTTTTTCTAAACCAACCCAGTCACTTGCCAGGGTTTGGTACAACATCTCCTCAGACATTTTGATGTGTGTGCATACATGTGTGTAGGTGGGGGGAGACTTTCCTTTCCCACCTTGAAGTTACACAGAAATGTTTGAATTTATTCGGTACAGAAATATGGGGAAAGGTTTCTGGTCTTCAGTCCACTAGAGTCGCTCTCCTTGGGTTCTCAACTTGATCTCCATGCTTTCTGTGCCAAGCCTGGGGTTGAGGTTCCCAAGCTCCATGCCCCAGACCAGCTCCCTGGGCTTCAGTTTATGCTGCTTTGCCCTTTCATGGGACCTGTGAGTGCTTCACAGGGTCGTTACCATTCCTAGAACCATTTAATGCTTCAATTCTCCCAAACTCCAGAGAACTGACTTTCTTCCTCAAAGCCCCTTCAGATAAGCCCCTAACCCCCACAGCACCACTGCTACCTTTGGGTATCAATTCTAACTTGCCACCATATGACCTCCTGAAGGAATTTGCCTTTGAATGAACCACAACTGCAGGTAACTGTGGGGTAACCCAATAGCATGGGGGCCAGCAGGATTGGTGGTCAAAGAATTCACCTGAGGCAGAACAAAGGAGACAAAGTTACTGAATACAATGCAGGGCAGCAGCACAGCAAAGGAGAGACTGTCTACCATGAGGTGGTGATGAGAGGCTGCAACTATAGGGTGGAGTGAGGCAGTATGGGGATCTATGGAATTTTCCCTTTTTTACTACTGTGCCTGGTTTTAAGTAGCCCATTGGTGAGTGAGGGCCTCCTGTGGCCTAATGAGCCTCTTTGCATTCGGGTCCATATTCACTGTGGGCCCTCTTGCCTTGCTCAAGTGTCCACTGTTGAAGCCTGTTGCCTAAAAGCAGCCTCTATAATAATTAAATCTGGCTGTACTCTACCTAAACCTACTTCTTTATAGTATGGTCATTTAATAATTTGACAGTTCTTGAGTGTATGTACAGTATGTAAATAATTACTTAAATCTATAGTTTCATGTTATTTATAGCAACCATTTTTGAAAGTCCCTTATGATCCAGACACTATGCTAATTTCTTACCCTTCATTAGTTTTGATCCTTACCACAATTGACCTATGGGCAATTCAGTCATTTACCAAGGTTATAGTTGTATTATCAAATAGAAATATAACGTGAGTCACAAAGTTTCACTTATAATGCGAAGTTTTAAATTTCATAGGTAATTTAAAATCTTCTAGAGCTTATTAAAATGTATAAAAAGAAAAATTAATTTTTAACATGTTTTAACTCAACATATCTAAAAGATTATCATTTTTAAAACCAATATAAAACTTGATGAGCTATTTTACATTTTTTTATACTAAGTTTTCAAATATGCAGTGTGTATTTTTCATGGACAGCACATCGCAATACGGACTAGATGATGAAAACTTCAGCTAAATGGTTCTACCTCATCATTACTAATCATCAGGGACATGTAAATCAAAACCACAAGGAGATATCACCTCACACCTGTTAGAGTGGCTATTATCAAAAAGACAAGAGATAAAAGGTATTGACAAGGATATGCACTTTTGGTGGGAAAGTAAATTGGTATAACCACTACAAAAATGGGATGGAAGTTCCTCAAAAAATTAAAAATGGAACTACCATGCGATCCAGTAATTCCACTACTGGGTATTTACCCGAAGGAAAAAAAAACCTAATTTGAAAAATTATTATTAGTAGTATTATTAAAGCATCATTTACAATAGCTAAGATATGCAAGCAAGCTAAGTGTCTATGAGTGGATGAATGGATAAAGAAGATGTGGTATATATACAATGGACCATTATTCAACCATAAAAAAGAAGGATATCTTGTCATTTGCCACAACATGGACAGACTTTGAGGGCATTATGCTAAGTGAAATAAGTCAGAGAAAGACACTGCATGATCTCGTTTATATGGGATATCTTAAAGAAAAACAAAAATAAAGATGAACTCATAGATACAGAGAACAGATTGGTTGGTGGTTGCCAGTGACAGGGGTCGACGGTGGGCAAAATGAGTAAAGGTGGTCAAAAGATACAAACTTTCAGTTATAAAACAAATAAGTCCTGGGGATGTCATGTACAGCATTGTGACTATAGTCAATAATACCATATTGTAAGTAGATCTCATCACAAGAAGAAAAATTGTAACTACAGGTGGGGGATGGATGTGAACTAGAATTATAGGGGTAATCATTTCCCAGTATATACAAATATCAAATCATTATATTGTACGCCTGAAACTAATATAATCTTATATGTCGATTATATCTCAATAGAAACCAACCGACCAAAACCAAAAAACAAATAAATAAAGAATTCTGCCCATGCTTAGGCCAATGGAATTTTTGGTCTTTGCTTTTGTTTCTTTATGGACTAGGAGAGGAAACACAATAGCTTTGGTATTCTAGAAGGGGAAGAAAAGATATACAAAGCACACACTAACATACTGAGATATAATATTACTGCTCTACCTGTTGTTGCCACTTTTACCAGAGCTCCTCTGCTGTGCACTGAGGCCAATCAGAAGTTAACTAAAGCCTGGCCAGCCAGCGGGTAATTATGATTCAATAAGGCCTTGTTTAGTCAGTGAGGTTGCCTCAGGAAGGAGCCCAGCTCTTTATTAGCTATGTCTGAGATGCTGTACTCTTTCATGGAATTTTTTTAAACCTCGTATTTAAGGAAACAATCAACAAAACTAAAAGGCAGCCGACAGATTGGGAAAAGATGTTTGCAAATGACATATTGGATAAAGGGTTAATATCCAAAAATGTATAAAGAACTTAGCAAACTCAACACCTGAAAAACAAATAATCCAGTGAAAAAATGGGCAGAAGACATGAATAGAGACTTTTCCAAGGAAGACATCCAGATGGCCAACAGACACATGAAAAGACACTCAACCTCACTCATTATCAGGGAAATACAAATCAAAACACATTGAGATACCACCTCACGCCTGCCAGAATGGCTAACATTAACAGCTCAGGCAACAACAGATATTGGTGAGGATGTGGAGTAAGAGGAACCCTTTTGCACTGCTGGTGGGAATGCAAACTGGGGCAGCCACTTTGGAAAACAGTATGGAGGTTCCTCAAAAAATTAAAAACAGAACTACCCTACGACCCAGCAATTACACTACTAGGAATTTACCCAAGAGATACAGAAATGCTGATTCATGGGGACACACATACCCCAGTGTTTATAGCAGTGCTATCAACAATAGCCAAACTATGGAAAGAGCCCAAATGTCCATTGACAGATGAATGGATAAAGAAGATGTTGTATATATATACAATGGAGTGTTACTTGGCAATCCAAAAGAATGAAATCCTGCCATTTGCAGCAACGTGGATGGAATTGAAGGGTATTATGCTAAGTGAAATAAGTCAGAGAAAGACAGATATCATATCCACTCCTATGTGGAACTTGAGAAACTTAATATCATGGGGGAAGGGAAGGGTAAAAAAATAGTTACAAACAGAGAGGGAGGCAAACCATAAGAGACTCTTAAATACAGAGAACAAACTGAAGGTTGATGGCGGGGGGGTAGGGAGATGGGAAAATGGATGATGGGCATTGAGGTGGACACTTGTTGGGATAAGCACTGGGTGTTGTATGTAAGAGATGAATCACGGGAATCTACCCCCAAAACCAAGAGCACACTGTATACACTGTATATTAGCCAACTTAACAATAAATTATATTTAAAAAAAAAACCCAGAGGTATTACAAAAAAATTTTTTAAGTAAGTTTCATACCTCATATGGAACCCAACAAGGTGGTTGAAGTCACGACCCTATGATCAAGACCTGAGCTGAGATCAAGAGTCAGACACTTAACCAATTGAGCCATCCAGGTGCCCCTAAATTTTATTTTTATCGAGATATAATTTACACACGGTAAAATTCATCCTTTTCAGCACATGGTCCTATGAGTTATCATAAGCACCACCCCAATTAAGACACATAATATCTCCTCCCCAAATTCTCATGCCCCTGTACAGATAATCCCTAACCCCACTCATGCCTCTAGCAATTACTTCAGTTTTTCTGCCTGTTCCAGAATGTCCTAAAAACATACTTATAGAGGACTGTAGAGCAGCCATTTGATTCTGGCCTCTTTCACTCAACATCATGCTTTTGAGATTTATCCATTTACTACTGCTTAATATTCCGCAGTATGGATATGTTACATTTTTTTTAGCCGTTTATTAGCTGAAAGATATTTGGATTGTTCTAGCTTTACAGATCACAAATAAAACTATTATAAACATTTGTATACAAAACCTAGAGGCATTTTTATTTGAACTGTATAAGTTTTATAATTACACAGTACTTCAACCACATGCTACGTTGGCCTCCCCAAGATGTTAAATTATATACATGTACACACACACACACGCATTTAAATAACATAAATAGCCAAGGCACCTGGGTGACTCAGTCGGTTAAGTGTCCAACTTCAGCTCAGATCATGATCTCACAGTTCTTGAGTTAGAGCCCTGCATCAGGCTCACTGCTGTCAGTGCGGAGCCCCACACTGTCCCCCTCTTTCTCTACCCTTCCTGGACTCACTCTCTCTCTCTCTCTCAAAAATAAGTAAACATCAAAAAATAAACAATATAAGTAGCCATATATACTTGCTACTTTAAAAAATGTAAAATTAGTCAAATATTTTCAGTTGTTGACTCCTGGAACATCCAGTTCAGGATCAGCAAGAGCTATCCATTTGAGATGTTGAGCTTATGTTTTTCCCCCCATATATTCTCTTACTGACTGGTATTCACACACAGCAGTAATATAATAAATATTTCCCTTTGTTTTTGTTTCACATCACAATGACCTTATTTGCTAACCCCCTGCACTGCTCTGGACTGGGTCTGAGATCTTCAATCGTTGGCAACATGATGATTTACAACTGCCTGTCAGTGTTCCCAAGAAGTAAAGAAAAATGAGATCCTTCTGAAAATGTTATTTTGCTATTGACAAGGAAACTATTGGTACATCTGGTGGATTTCACTTTTACTACTTGCCATTGAATTCAGAGATCCAGATTTCCAACCTTTCCCAGAATCCTAAAAAGAATGGCCTTGACAAGTGCTATGATCTCAACTGTCATACTAGACAACTGGCTAGGACAAAGATTAAAGCTTCCCCATTGGTTGCATCGTTAAGTATCATAGTTTTGCTCTAGAAGAGAAGCTGGCAATTGAGTTAAAATGAGCATGCTTTGCAAACTTCACACCTTGTATGTGACATCTGTAAAGCATGGATTTCAAGTTATTGGATATTTCTTGATGACTAAAAATAATTCTTTTGCCTTGCCTTCCTGATGCTTACCATATTATTTCCTGACTGTTTAAGGGAGGAGGAAGATTTATCAGAGAAGAGCCTTTTCTTCTTTTATTTCTATACCCAAGGACTGGGTTCTTGTTGCACATTTTCAAGCATCAGAAGGCTGAAACTCTGGGGTGCCTGGGTGCCTCAGTTGGTTAATAATCTGGCTCTTGATTTCAACTCAGGTCATGATCTCACAGTGCATGGGCATCAGGCTCTGTGCTGACAGTGCAGAGCCTACTTGGGATTTTCTCTCCCTCTCTCTGTCCCTCCTTCACTTGTGTGTGTGTGTATGTGAACACACACACACACACACTCTCTCTCTCTCCCTCAAAATAAATAAACATTAAAAAAAAAGAAGAAGAAGGCTGAAGCTCTGTGATTTTGAGTGAATCAGATTTGAGGTTAAGTGTCCAGAAAAAAATGGGGAAAAAAACCCGTAAACAGCAATAATAATTGATGTCATTTATTGATCATGTGCTACTCAGCTGATACTGTGCAGAGTCCTATATATTCATTATAGTATTTATTACTCGCAGAAATAACCCCATATAGTAAATGCTTTTATATTACCCCCTTTTTGTAGATGAAAACACTGAAGCTTACAGAGGTCAATGGCTTGCTTAAGATGACACAGCCAGTATATGGCAGAGCTGGGTTTGGAATATAGTTGTATTGACTCCAAACTTATGCTTATTAATGACTAACCTTTAATTGCCTCTAGGTCTGTCCAATATCCCCTGACTCTTTCATCTGTTGGTAATAGTGGAATTGATATGGCCTATATGCTGGACTGAATAATTGGATTTTCTTAAGCGATTATTCATGGACCTGTGCCCCATGATGCCTTCTGTGGAGTCCATTTGTCATCTACTCCATATTTTCCCAATGTATTGCTTAATGATATTTCATTAATCTCCAGATATTAGAAAGACCATGGAGGACAGGGTTTTTTTTTAGATTAAGTTTTCATAGCTAACGGTCTTTTGGATACACAGGTGGCATTTGATTTCTGAAGCTACCTTAGGTTGGATGCGGAAGTTCAAAGGAGCCAGAGAAAGGAAGGATAAGTGTACAGGCTGAGAGCTTTGATGGGCCAGCAGCCATAATGATATGATGTAAAACCTCAGTTGCTTCCCAACTAAAATTTGAGTGAATATCATCCTTTATTTTACAGACGAGGAAACAGAAGCTCAGAAAGATGAAGAAACTTGTCCAAGGTCCCTTAGCAAAAAAGCAGTGGGGGCTTAATTTAGACTTTTGTTTCTTTTTTAAAAATTTCAGACTTTCCCTTCATTGAGCTGCTTCCTGAATTGGAGAAAGGATACAGACCCTAATTTCTTTGTGCCGTTTACTGCCAGGGTGGTGGTGACAGTGTGAAGGCAGCTCCTTAAGCACACTGAAAGTTCTATCTTTCTGAGATAAGAGAACATTGGGAACCGGTTGTGCTTTTACTTTGGCCCAAGTAGGATGACATCAATGTCCCGTCTCAACAGAAGAAGCAAAATGGGCCAGTAGGAGGTGGGTGCAAATGAGTAAATCTAGATGTGTCCAGGCGGTATCGCTCCTATGTAACGTCGATGAAATTATATCTGGAAGTATACGTTTTATGTGTGGATTAGGTTCTCAGAACTAACTGGGAAGAAGAAAATTGCAAAGAGACAAAATTATCCCTAAAAATTCCTGAGTAAGGAGACATGGAGACCGAACAATTGTCTTAAGCGTTTTCTCAGGCTGATGATGTTCCAATGTTAGAACAGATTGCTGTTTCTTCAGTGGAGCACGAGGTGAGAAGCTGGTTTGTGGGAAGGTGTCATGTGGCATGACCACCACTTCTCTTGAAGCGTCTGTAAGATGTGCACACGAGGAGAAACCCCATATGCATCTCTCCCGGGCTCAACTCATGATGGGGCAGAGTCAACGCACTACTGCCATCTTCCTTTCTGCTGTGTCCCAACATCTTGCCTGCAAGGCTGACGCTTGGGTGCAGAATCAGGTATGCAAGACATGTATTGTGTGGGGCAGGAATGACAGAACAACCTAAGACTTATGTCCATAGATGCGTCAGGAAGGATTTTTAGCAGCCTGGATAGTAAAAAGGGCAGAGATAGCAAAAGACACCTCTCCTCTCTTAAATGGGTGGTATGGATCGGGAGATGTCTTTTTACCTACGACCAAAGACTGCAGAAGGGAAGGAGAGAGAATAAAAAAGAGCCAAACCAGATATTTTCCAGAGTAATTTTCTTAACATTTTATTGTTTAAAGGAAAAAGAAATTCCTCCACCAAGAATAGAGAACTTACAATGAATATATGAACGTGTCAAAAGAGATTTTTTGTGGTCACTTAAATAATTTATGTGTTACATGGATAACCAAAGCATACAACTTTACAAGGTATTTACTATTTATGGATTTTCCCTCCCCATTTTATTGAATTGGTTTATTGAATTAGTCGCACTCACAAAGAACTGCTATGTGCTACTGAGACGCTTGAATTCGTTGAGCATTTATGGGGAATCTTTTTTATATTAGCGATTAATGTCTGGATTCAAATGCTATCAAGAGTGAATGCAAAGGGGCGCCTGGGTGGCTCAGTCGGTTAAGCCTCCCACTTCGGCTCAGGTCATGATCTCGCAGTCCGTGAGTTCGAGCCCCGCGTGGGGCTCTGTGCTGACAGTTTAGAGCCTGGAGCCTGTTTCAGATTCTGTGTCTTCCTCTCTCTCTGACCCTCCCCCGTTCATGCTCTCTCTCTCTCTCTCTCTGTCAAAAATAAACGTTGAAAAAAAAATTAAAAAAAAATACTAGAAAAAAAAAAGAGTTAATGTAAGTTTTTTAAAAGCCTTGAAAGACATATTTCAAGAGGAGGCAGGGCTGAGAGGAAATACCTTGGTTCTCCCTCCTGCTGTGCTATCTCATCTTCTCTGTGGCTTTGGTCCAATCTCTGGCCATCTAGGCCTTCATTTATTTATATATTTTTTTAATGTTTATTTTTGACAGAGAGTGAGAGAGACAGAGCATGAGTGGGGGATAGGCAAGAGAGGGAGACACAGAATCGGAAGTAGGTTCCAGGCTCTGAGCTGTCAGCACAGAGCCCGACACGGGGCTCGAACTCACAAACTGCCAGATCATGACCTGAGCCAAAGTCGGATGGTTGAGACTGACTCAGCCACCCAGATGCCCCGGCCTTCATTTATTTATAAACAAAATGATCATTTTGTACCAAATGACCGGAATCCTTTCCAGGCTTAGCACTGTCTTTCTTGGTTACATTTTGAAGTCTGGGGCTACCCATTTCAAGTCACATTTGAATATGCCATTTGAAAAAGCATTACAACTTCTTTTTTTTTGTTTGTTCAGAAATACTTTTTCCACACTCTGCCAGTAGAATTGCTTGAGGGCAGATCTCTCAAATGAGGCTCCGATGGGAGAAGAGAAGGGGAAGGAAGATTTGAGCTTCACAGATTGAAAGCAGCTATTCCCCCAGCAGGCCATGCACGCAGGGAAGAGAAAAATTGCAGGGAGGAATTTAAACTAAGTGTTGGGTAGCATTTCTTGGTTTGGAAAGCGGAGCGAGGGCACAAAAATATTATTTTTAAAAACCTCTCAGCATTTCCAAAAGTGAATCCCTTGAAAAGTTAATAGGTACTTCTTACCTACTTCTGGTTTTGATTCAGCCCAAGGATATTTCATGGTCCAACATATTTGGAAACTGAGGTTGAAGTCTTTCTTTACTACAGAACTTCCGAGAGACGATAATACGTTAATGCATATTATGATTCTGCAAGCAAGAAGAAACACCCCAAGAAACTTAGAACTTCCAAAACTTCTTTGACCATGGAATATTTTCTATAATGTATTCTCAGAACTAGTGTTCCCTGGAACACAATTTGAAAATATGTTTCAGCTGTCCAGTATTAGCCAGTACAGAAAACTTGATTCCTGTAATCTGGTGTAATGGGAGAGAAAACTGTGATCTAATTAGGTTGCCATTTGAAATATCAATGACTCGGAATGCTGGGTAAGTATAATTCTTGCCACCTTCCTTCATTTGCTGAGCAATTCAAGTGACCAAAACAAGTGACCAAAGAGTAAGCTTATCCTCTCTCACAGGACCCAGCCATTATTGCTATATTGGTTCAAAACATTTATCTGCTCCCCATTGTTTTTAAAAGCAAGACCTTTAACAAGATCTTCAAGGCCCTGTGTGGTCTGGCCTGCCCTGCGCTTCAGCTTGGTTTAATGCCATCTACTGCACAAACGTTTCCGGGGGCTGGATAACAAATTACCACAAAATGATGGTAGGGCAATATTCCCTCTGAAGCCCTTGCCTCTTCCAGCTTCTGGTGGACCCAGGTGTTCCTTGCCTCATGGCAGCCTAATGCCAAGTCCTGCCTTTGTCCTCACATGGCCATCTTCTCTCTATGTGCCTGTTTCCAACTCTTATATAGACACCAGTCACAGGGAACCTGCGTGGTTCAATCGATTAAGCGTCTGACTTCTGCTCAGGTCATGATCTCGCAGTCCGTGACTTTGAGCCTGCCCTGGGCTCTGTGCTGACAGCTCAGAGCCTGGAGGTGCTTGGGATTCTGTGTCTCCCCCTCTCTCTGCCCCTCCCTGCTTGTGCTCTCTCTCTCTCTTCCTCCCTTTCTCTCAAAAATAAATAAACATTAAAAAAAAAAAAAGATACCAGTCACATTGGATTAAGGAACCACTCTACACCAGTGTGACCTCACACTAACCACTTCCATCTTCAATGACCCTATTTCCAAGTAAGGTCACATTTTGAGGTATTGGGGGTTAGGAATCAACACATTTTTTTGAAGGACACAATCCAACCCAGAACTATATCCTTGCTCTCTCCTTCATCAACTTCTTTAATTGCCTAGATCTCTCCCCCAAGCTCCTCATCCCAAGACTTTTGCAAATAAATACTCCTCCTTTTGTTATTCCACCTTACTCCACCAAACAATTTCACCACCTCTGACCTTTCTGACAGGGTCGTTTCTCCATTTTCTAGCATCTCACAATGTATTCCAAGCACTGAGCTCGCTGGTAATTTTATATGATGTCTGTAACTATTGTCTTCACATCTGTCTTCCCCATTTTCCCTTTTCATGGACAGGTGCTACGTCAGTTTCGCATTCAGGTGTATCCCTAGAACACTTAGCATAGTTCCTGGCCCAGCTTAAAACAAACTGTGCCTTAATATTTTCAGAACAATATTTTAAAATAGACAAATGAATCACTAGATCAATCAATGAAATTAAAACCTTTCTGAACAAATGTTCCAGAAAGGCATCTCTGCTACCTTTTCATGACTGCCAAAAGACACGTAGCCTAGGGCAGAAAGGGAGGGGAACAGAAACTCCCTGTGTGGCATGTTCCTCCTCACTCATGGCGGGTTGTGCCTGTGAAATTTTGCAGTTGCTCTGAAACTCCTGTCATTGTGAAAGCTGACTCTTGCAAAACAATGTAACGATCATCGCACTGCTGACTCTGAGTGCAAGATCATTTATGTAGCCGCTTTGTGGAGTGTGTATGTTCTCCCCCTGACAGGTGCTTGAAAAGAGAGTCTGTGCCATTTTCATTCAGCCAATCTCAGAGGAGAACTGAGCTCTCTGCCTGATTGCAAAGCTGGCTTTGCCTTCAAAGCCTGAAAGAGCAACAGGTGTCTCTAGCGACAGCCTGGCAGAAGCAGGGAGTACGTTACCTTCCTCCGTTAGAAAGTCTTATCCGAAGTGGGATGCTGCATCTAGTTTCATGAGAATAATCGGACATTGCTAGCCACAGATCCAAGGAGCATGTTAAATACAGTGAAAATCCTCCAAGAAAGTTTGGTTCGGGAATAAGGGTTTCATGGTTCTCCTGGTGGTTGAAAAAGTTTATAGCAGGGAAAGGATTCCCTGCAAATCATAACTGGCTTTCTTCTGTTCTCCTCTCTGTTGAAGACCCTTCTCTAAAATCTTAGCCCTGTTCCTTTTGTTTCCTTTTTATTTAATCTAGACCCATGTTTCTCAAACTGTGGCCCATTGACAATGGAATCACCTAAAAAGAGCATGGACAAATCTTTATTTCTCCCCAGGCTTACTTAGACTTTCCAAGGTAGGACAGAGGAATACTTACTTTTTTTTCATTAAAAATTAAAAAATATATATTTATTAATCTTTGAGAGAGAGAGAGAGACAGAGTGTAAGTGGGGGAGGGGCAGACAGAGAGGGAGACACAGAACCCAAAGCAGGCTCCAGGTTCTGAGCCGTCAGCACAGAGCCTGATGCAGGGCTTGAACTCACGGACTGCAAGATCATGGCCTGAGCAGAAGTGAGATGCTTAACCGACTGAGCCACCCAGGTGCCCCGAGGAATCCTTATTTTAAACAAAACCTATGGGGGAATTCTTACGTACCCTAACATTCAAGTACCACTTGCTTCGACTGACAATCTATGGTAAGAGTTCTCCAATGAACATTCATAAATAAATCCCAATAGAAAAATCACATAATATTTAGGTTTTATGTTATTTAATTATTTAAATATTACTGTTTCAGCTAAAACGTTTTGAATGTAACAGAGATGTATGTACATTTAGATTCAAAAAAGCATGAAAAGTGTAATGGCAATCAATCTCGTGTACTATGCCTCCCCTTGTGTGAACAGCAGAGCAGATGGGCCATTGATCTTGACTACAGCTGATGGCACTAGAAGCACATGACCTGAGCTGGGCCAATCAGATTCTCTATTTTACAAAATCGAAATTAGCCCCAAGAATAGGACTAGGAGGTGATGCAGATCTAGGGCTGTGGCTGGAGTTGGAGTCATGGCTATCATCTTGTCTAACTGCATGGTGGAGTAGAGGAAGTGTTAGAAGGAAGACAGAATGAAGTTGACATGCATGCATGAGAGGAAGCACTGGTCTTTCAGGGAGGAAATTTAGTTACTCGTCGTCCAGTTCTAGGTACCAGCTCCTATTGGCAATGCACAGTATTTTCTGGTAAAGAAAGGACATTTAGTTTTTGGACTCTTGTCATCCTTATAACAAAGGTTATTGTCAATAAAAATGCAGAAGGTACTCAGTGATGAACGATGCAGAGAGACTATGGAGGAGTATCACTTTTCATTGAGATTTTTTACTCAATGACGTGTTCCAGGACATGGGTCAGCCTGACACATATTTACATGTTCTGACTCAATATTAATTTTCTTCTATAATGTGTTCCGATCTGGTTTCTCCTGTCATATTATCTGACAATGCTACTATTCTTAAAAGTGAATTTGCAATCAGGGACCAGAGCAAGTGGATATAACCTTTGACTACTTTATGGCATTGTCACCTAAGGGAAAATGACTCATAGGAAACATTTGTCACTAACAAGATTACACAATTTAATAAACATTCTTGAGTATGTTTTATGTACCATCACATCTTCGTTATACAGATTTATCTGAAATAGGTCATCTTTGGTATCCTTCTAAATGAAATCACAAAGCAATCCCCATAACTCAGTGTGGTGTGAATCATGAGAATCTACAAAAAAAGAGAGCTCTTGAGAAAAAGAAAAAAAGTTCATCAGAAAGGAAAACTCTGAGAGGCCAGAATTGAAAGACAAGTGATGATCGTCTTGTCTCTCTTAATCCTGTATCAGGAAATCTCCTAATTACTGTCTGTAGCATTTTAGAAAAAAAACATCAAAGAAAAGTATCTATTCAAATCCCAACATCAAGCATGATGAAATTTAATGAGCCTAAAGTAACAGTAATAAGGCCTTTTCCACTGCTCTACCACAGACAAATTCCCATTATCTTCTGTTATTTTTGACATTTGTTCTCCTGGAAGAACACTTCAGACAAGGTCTTGGGTTGGAAATGGTCAGAAGATAAGGGAAATTTTTCATTAGTTCTACTCTTCCTCTCTCTCAGAGCCATCAACTTCCAGGATGTACATTTGTTTTCAGAATGAAGAGATGGTTGTCTTAATTAGCCTCACAACTAGAGCGACAGGCTTCTTTGAATTAAAATTGCATCAAAATAGACACCACAACAGGACTCAATTATTGCATAATTGGCATGAGTTTTAGATTGCTTGGGAAGCATTAACTGACCTGTCTCCAGAGTTGGTATGAGGAAAGATGTGGGTTTCTGATGCTTGTCATGAGAACTGTCTGATATTGCTGTCAAATCCAGCACATTTCTCACTATGGGGCACATAGGGTCTTTTAATGATGCTTCTCCTACATTTTTTGAAAAGGGCATCCTACCCCATATCATCTGGTTTGTCCTCCAGGAAACACAGTCTGGTCTGGCGTTGTTTAAAGTATGTTTCCATATAATGCAATCTAAGTGTTTTGGGGATACCTAGTACTGATTCTTCTAGACAGAACTAACAAGCATGTCTTAAATACAATTAGGTGAGAGGTTGCACTTGAAAGAGAATTCTGTACTCGGCTAAGATTGGGAAGTCCCGGAAGCTCTATTTACCTCTTGGCAAATCACAATCTATGCTGTGTAGAACTGTAAACTCCGTGATGTCAGGGACTGTATCTTTCATACTCTTTTCATATCCCTGTGTTCAGTATAAGACTGGAGTATTCGTGAAAAAAAAAAAAAAAACATTCATTAGATGGCATAGTAAAGGTTCGGAGGAATCCTTGAATAAGAATCTGTTTACCTTTATTTAACCTACTATTTCCCCCAAAGGTTTGATCACAGAACTCTTCTGTTTTTAAGGCAACACCACATTATATCCACAGAACACAATTTGGCAAATGGTGGCCTCCATCATCATCCCTCCATGTTTTCCTAAGGTTTACCTTCTCCCTTCAGTAAAGAACTTAAAAAGTGTAGAACTGAGCCATTATTTAAAAAGATACATTTACACATCATTTTATATTTTAAAGTTATGGAAAAAGGAAACAATGGGAAAGAATTTGAAATGGCTAAGTCCTCATACTCCAGAATCAGCTATGCCACATGTCCAAGACTTTGATAATTTTCATGGATAGTGAAACACAGAAACTTCTGAGTAATCTGGGCATCCAGCTTGAAAACAAAACATAGCCATGGAAAGCTGCTCATACTCTTACAGGCTTCTGTCATTCTCTCAGACTACTTGGGCTATGTCTCCCTTCCTGTGGGGGTTTAGCCACACTGCCCTCCTTTGGTTCCACCATTTTGTTCTACTCCTTTTCACGTTGGTATCTTCACACAAGCTGCTTTAAAACCACTGTCCTTCTACCTATTCACCTAGGTAAATTTTCCTTAGCTTTCATATATGGGTTCAAGCATAATTTATTTTTCAGGGAAGAATTTCTGAATCTGTAACTTCAATGCATTCTAAACTTGTCCATTGTAGCATTCATCATAATCTTACTCAATTAATTAGGTAATGAGTTGTTTAATAACCATCTCCTCTTTACATTGGAAGCTCCTGGAGACATGGAAGATGTTGGTCTTGGATCAGTGTGACCCAAAATCATGTGTTCGGGCACTCGATAAATATTTGTCAGATTAATTTAGACCTTATTCTGCAACTAAATAGGCCTTAGAAAACTTCACAGACCACATGTTAGTTCACACGCCTTTTTCTCTAACAGGACATTGTTCTTACTAAAAGAACAAACATAACTGTAGAAACTATTTGCATATTTAAGTACATTATGAGTGTTAGTTTTGAATAACCAACGTGGAGATTCAGTTCACTTGTACCTTTTATTCACTATGAAAATTATTCTTTTCTTGATTTCTATATCTCTGGCCAGCATTAGTTATTAAATAGTTGTATTTAATTCAACTGCAAGATCTATTATGTGCTGGGTGCTGAGGATAATGAAAATGATGTTAGCAGTCCTCTTCCTCAAGGAATAGGTCAATATAGCTAAAATGGAAGAGTTCCTATGAAACTAGGGCTGATTAGCATCCAAGAGAAATTTCATTCAATTGAAGTGAAATATATTGTGGACAAAAGTGGTCTTATACAAGGTCTTTCCTTTTAATCCCCCTTTTTCTCTTTATCTCAGGATCATCAGTTGCTCTAAAGTTGCAACTAAATTATGTTCACTACAAGCAAAGTAGATTTGGTTGGTCTGGTTTCCTAGAGACCTTACTTATTTTCCATTTTCTTTCCTTCTCTTTTCTCACAATGCCTTTTGATGTCCCTGTCCAAAGAACTGAGAAACAAAAGAATGGCTGAAGAATGGCGTGAATGGAAAGAAGGAGGTAAAACCACTTAGCAGGTATTAGTAAAAAAATTATGTCATCCATATTGATTTTCTATAAGCTATTTCCATTGTTCTTTACTCTTCCTTCTTCCTTCCCTCTTTTACTCCCTCCCTTCTTCCCTCTCTCCCGTCTTTCCTTCCTCCCTTTCTTCCTACCCTCTTCTTTCTTTTATCTTTCTTTCCATATTTCCATAAGTCCTTCCTTTTGACCTTCTTAGTAGATACTGGATGTGTGTTATAGCTGATGCCTCTCACCAACACTATGAATATTGCTTTTGTGGATTCTCAAGTGCCTATATGCCCAAGAGATGTTCATATCAAAAACTGAGTATTAAAGATGAATTATTAGCTAACTGAGGATTTCATTTATATTCCATCTGTCAAATCACATGTAAAAATTTCTCTTTATTATTGCTGTCTTTTTAATATCAAAATCTCTGCCTTTCTAATACTGAAAGCTGTAATCAAGCCATGAGGCTATAGGGAAGTTAACAAATGTAATGGGGAAAAATACCACTTCACAGGAAAAAAAAAAAAAAAGCCCTAATTCCAGATGGTAACCATCTTTAGAGGAATCTTAGGCATGGTTCGTTTTGCATTGGAAACTCTCCCAATTCCAAATTCCAAAGAGTCACACTTAGAATCTGGAGACATAGTCATAAATCACCTAGAACTGTGATTTTCACTCTTTTTAAAGCAGTGGAACCCATTTTTCAGACAGGAAATTAAAATATTAAAATGACAGATTGGAGCTGCTTGGGCTGGCTGAGGGGTGCAGGATATGTCCTCTGCCCATTCTCCTTCTCCCTTATCCCCTCGGTAAATTGTAAATTCCACAGGGCCCATTCTAAAAACCACTCGTTTGATTTTATACTAATTGTAGATGACTAACACTTCTGCTAATCTAACTTCACACTTGACATCTTTATGTGTGCTTCACTGATAACCTCAAACCCAATATGTAACAAATATATTCTTGCTGCCACTGTTCAGCATCCTCCCTAGACTTTGCAAATCTAGTGAGATTTACTTTCATAAATTAGGCTGGTGGGAAAGGTACCACAAGGCCTTCCTGTATTTTAAATTTGTCTCCATCCTTTAGAATGGTGCTGTGGTCCTAGAGCAAGGAGATCCAAGGTTACAGTCTTCTGCAAAAACAGTATCCTGTGGAAATCACTGTCTCTCCATAGGTTAATCCTGCTGTTATTTTGTTGTAGGGTTGTTCTCTTCCTTAGTTTCCATCTGCTTTGGTAGATGACAAGGACTTTCGAGAGCTCAAGCTGTTTTCAATTTTAGGGGAGAAGAAAAATTAGCCTGCCATTTAAGCCTCCCAGGGTCTATAATGAAGCACTCTGCTGAGAAGTCAGGTTTTAGAAAGTGGCTTGGATCTTTTCTTTCGTTTGAAATTTATGAGGACAGATTCCTTAAAATGTGCTGTGGTCTTGGAAGGGCACACTGCTAAATCAAATTTAATTTTATTTGCGGTAGACTTCGTCAACTCCAACCCAAAACATTTCTTAAACTGCTCAGTTATGGGAGGCTGCCTAAGACAAATGGCGGGTCCATGCCCCCACTATCCTTTATGAGAGAAGCCTCAGCTACTTCAATCCTTATGCCTTTCTTACATCTCTTATTGCCTATTAGCATCTTATTTCTCTCTAGTTATTTCATTTGGGTTGGTTATTTTTCCACAATTAGTTTTACTATTCTCAAGGGCAGGATGAGGACTAATATCTACTGGCAGGCTAAGCACATGAGAGATGGAGAGATGAAAAATTATACACATTTTATTCATCGATAACCCCATCCACTAGTGGTTAATATAATCTATGCCAGAGTTATGCTGTCAATATTTTTTCCATTATTCTCTGCAGGCTGTTAGCAATTTATTTCTCCAAAAAATGGACAAAGGGAGTAAGTAAAAATATGGGAGCTAACATTTATTGAGAACCTACTATGGGCTGCATATGGTATCTAGTATCTTTTATGTGTTAATTTCATGATCTCCTCCCAACAATCCTGAAATATCAGAATTATAACCTTGATTTGACAGATAAGAGTTATCATTGGAATCTAATCTCTTTAGAACTCACACCATACCTTGTCTCTAACTTTGGATGCTGCCTGGGGTCTCATAAAAAGGACCTGTAAATCCTTTGCCCTTTGCCCTGAGAGAGTAAAACTTAACTCTATGTATCTTCTGCTTCAAAGGTCTTATTCCAGGAGTTAAACAGGGTCAGAGAGGATCCCAAATGAAAGCTTGTGTTACCCAATGTGTACTGACACTGGAACATGAACTCCTCAGGAGGGTTGAGAGGTATCGAGAATGATCTGTGACCAAATAAGTTAGGCATTGCTGGGCTAAACAACATTAAACTGAATTCTAAGAACTTTTAATTGACTAATTCATTCTATAAATATTTATGGAGCACTGGACACTGCTTTATGCTGGAATATAAACATGATCCCACCACTGCTCCTCTGCAACTTAGTCTGATGGAAAAGACATGTTTAATAAGCAATCAACTATTTACTTGAGATTATAAATGAGGGCAAATTCTATGAAGAGACTGAAGAGGAAGAAATGATAGAGACTAATGAGGTAGAGGAGATATATCTGTATCTATCTATATCTATATCTATCTATCTCTACCTCTATCTCTATCTCTATCTCTATTATCCATATCTACACCTATAGTAGTCAGAATTGGGAATTCATATTTTAGCAGGTACTTGAATAGTGGGATAAAGACTTGCAGAGCGAGTTGAAGATCTTTTTAGCCAAGAGAAATGAATGTGTGAAGGCCCTGAGCAGGAAAAGATTTTGGAATGTCCAAGAAACTAAAAGTTGCCAGTGTGTCAGAATATATAAGGGAAGGAAAGTGACACCACCAAGAAGTCTGGAGAGGCTGAAAGACGTCAGATTGAACCTAGCTTTATCCTTTGGATTTTGTTCTATTTGGAACAGGAAGGGTTTAAGCAGGTACCCAATTTAAAGTATACTTTAATAGCAGCTTTGTAGTCATGTGAGTGGCTAAAATTGAAGCTCCATAAAGAAAGGACTTCGCTATTTTGTTTACTATTGTCGTGCAAGTGCCCAATAAACATTTGCCGAATGAATGTATAGTCTGGAGGTAAGCATAAGGTAAAATGAAGAAGTCCAGTAAGACAAATATAGCCACAATCCAGGGTGCAGGTGATAGAGCCTTGGATCACGTTTAGGATGGGAAAGAGAGGAAAAGGTCAACAAAATTAAGGACTACTTCAGAGACAGCAATATTAAAACTTCTGCGTGGGTTTGGTACTGGAATTAGGCAGAAAGAAAGAACGAGGGACACTTCAGTGACTAAGTAGTTAATAACCGAAGCGCTGATTATTAGGGTATTGTCTCTCTGTAAGTCCACTCTCAGCAGTCGGCAGAGTGACACTAGGGCTTGGGATAAGCAAACCAAGTTCCTGCTTTCCAGCTGCTCCCTGTGCACCTCTGCCATTAGGGGGTGCCAAAGACTGAACAGCAGGAAGAAGGGACTTAGTTCCTCCTGATCACTTTCTGTGAGGCTTCTGCTCCCATGAAAGTCGCCCCCAGCCTCCCTGCTCTTTACCCTAGCCTTCTTCCCATAGCAGAGGTTAAATCTAGTTTGCAGTTTCCCACGCTGACAGCTTCGCTGCCTTCCTCTGAGACACCAGCACTAACTGCTGCTCTCTTCTCAGATGTCTGAGCCTCATCTCTGCAGGTGCCACCTTTTCCAGCGTTGCATATTAATGAACTCCGACCTTTTCTCTTTGTTCTCCAGGCGTACAGCTGGTGGCTGTTCCTTTGCTACTTAGGTAACAACTTAGTGTTCCGTCGTCTTTTCAGTTATCTACCCAGCAACTTTATATCTAGCTAATTCTTTATATTTGATCAATTCTCTGTTCAAATAACTGATTGGTTTCTCTCTCCCAAAGAGACCCTGATCAGTGCACTCGGGTTCTGATTTGATTGACATGACCCTGGGAAAGACTGGAAGATACATGAATCAAGTGCAGAATGAAGAAATGAAAAAAACTAGATTTGAAGGTCTTAATTTTGAGATACCCGCAATAACTGTTAAGTGGAGATGTCAGGCAGGCACTTGGGAAAGTAAGTTTAGCACTCCAAGGAGAAGCTTAAACCTGAAATATAATTTGTGAATTCAAGAACTTAGTTTTTAAAGCCACAGGGTGGGGTGATTTTACCTTGGGAGAGAACATAAAGAGATACAAGATTGGACTCAGAAAGAGAAGAAAAAGGGGCTGGAGGACTGCATTTACTAGGCTTATATTCATTATGAATCTACAATTGTTAAGGGAAAGAGCTGAATACATTTTAGGAAAAATTGGTCTAATCCTGTGCTCCCTTGTCCATGCAAGGGACTCTGCAGGGAAGGCAGTCCAGTGGGCAACCAGGTCCTCGGGTCTCCTCTGCACCCCTGAGAAAACGCTCCCCCTTGAGGGCTATCTTGGACTGACTGCATTCTTGGATCTAGATGCCGAAGGACAGCATCCCAGGAAAGGAAAGCAGGGAGAAGAACTCCGTGTGCACCGTGTGAAGACATTTAGCTGTCAGCTGGAAGAAATGGTCCCCTGGCTGTGAAATACAGCAGACATTAGCACCACTTGACCCCACCCAAGTCCAGTCTTCCAGTCTTCTCTGCAGCTTAGCAATTTAAGAAAGACATAGATTGGGGGGGCGCCTGGGTGGCTCAGTCAGTTAAGCTTCCAGCTTCGGCTCGGGTCATGATCTCATGGTTTGTGAGTTCGAGTCCTGTGTCGGGCTCTGTGCTGACAGCTCAGAGCCCGGAGCCTTCTTGGGATTCTGTGTCTCCCTCTCTCTCTGCCCCTCCCCTGCTCACTCTCTCTCTCTCTCAAAAATAAATAAACGTTAAAAAATTAAAAAAGAAAGAAAGAAAGAAAGAAAGACACATAGATGAATGCCAGTCCCTGACGGAGAGTCTTCTTACAGAAAGCAGAAATTCTTCTGCAGTGTGAAAGGGGGTCACTGGGAGTATCTCAAGGCAGTTCACTGGGCTGGAGGGCACCACTGGTCACCTGTATGACTCACTCTTACCCTCTTGTGGGTGTGAGGGCTGCACCCTCATCTCTCACAACAGGCCAATGGCCCAAAGAATTACTGATGTAAAGGAGGTTAGCCTGGCATCTTCTCAGGCACACTTGTAAACTGTCAGCTAAAACCTGGCTGATGGGGCGGGAAATCTTTGAGGAAGTTACTGCAAGAGCCATTTAACATTGAAATCAAGGGGGAAACTTAACTGTGATGTACTAGCTTTAAAATGGCTTTTTTCTTCTTGAAAGAAAAGACTACTGAGTTACTTTTTTTTTTTTTTTTTTAATTTACTTAAAATGCACCTTCCAAACTATAAAAGCATCTCCTGTGCTGGACCTTCTAGGACCCAAGCAAAGCACTAGGCAGCTAAGACATATACAGATGGGCTAAGGGGAGGAATATCTCAGCACTGCCTTTGTGACTCTGTTTCCCCATCTGGAAGTCAGTAGACTACTGTGATGAAATGTATGGGCTCCTTAGTCAGCAAAACCAGGTTTGTATCCCGGAATTAACATTATCTAGCTGTAAATGTTTAGGAAAGTTTACCTTTTCTGAGCCTCAGTTTCCTTGCTTGGAAAATAGGTATAAGAATTTGAAGCACAAAATGCTGTAGGGATAAATAAATTAGAGAATATCTCTGAAGACTTAGTTAGCATTGGGCCAAGCATATTGTTGATGGGCAATAAATGGTAGCTGATGGTAGTGGTTGAGGCAGCAATCAATGCAGTAGTGGAAGAATATCTTATACGGCTGGGTGAGACATCCTACCCAATTGTTTCTAGCAACGTGCTGAGGGGAGTGGCTACTTAATATAAACTTCTTGTTTAATGGCAGGTATGTGTCAAGCATCTGCCATTTTAAAGACCCTTTAAGCAAAATATTCTTCCTGATAAAGAGCAATGAAGACCTGTGAGCATGGCTTTGGCTTCCAAATGAAAGAGGTCAACTCATGATACAATCTCCTGCAAAGTCTCCAGATGATTCATGGCTCAGCCAAGGTGATAAATGACAGAACCTAAGAATAGAATAATATCATGAAAATTTAGAAAGACTGATTCAGAGGAAGGAAGAATTGGTGTTTGCCTTGAGTTTGAGTTGAAGGGTCTACTTCAAACTTTAAAGTGATTCTCATTCTTTATAAAATGCCTCCTAACTTCTGTGAGTTTTAACTAAAGCTGTAGTGGGGAGTCAATAGTTGGCTTAAAAGAGACCAGTCACATTATTTGTATCTTGATGAGCAAAGAGCACTTGAGATAAGTGCCAAAATGACATTCTGTGTGTGGTCAGAACCCCGTATTAAGCAGGTTAGGCTAGCTTTAGGCATCGTAATAACAACTCCCAAATCTGAGTGGTTTAACACATAAAAGTGTATTTCTGGATCGGCCAAAATCTGATGGGAATCGGGCACTATCTTAGGCTGCTACACCCCATTCAGTGACTCAGCAATCTTGTGTCCCTCATCATCTCAACACCTGCCCTCCATATTCCTCACGGAAAGGAAAGAGAAAGACTCAAGAGATACATAAGGAGATTTTACTGCTTGAGCCTGGAAGGAACACAGGACCTCTGTCTTCCATTTCATTGGCCGGTATTGGTCACATCTCTCTGCCAAATCCGCACAGATAGGATATGTGTTCTTCTGTGGCCCAAGAAGGCAGGGAGCACCATGACATGAGCAAGCCGTAGTAAGCCCCGCTAGAGACCCTGAGGTGATTTCAGGTACCAGTTCCCAGTTCCTAGATCCTCTTAATTTATTCCTTTGTTTAACAATTCTTGTAAAGTTACTCTGCTGTGCCCTGGTATTGGTGACATTTTGATTGCATGGCCTCTTGACCTCTCCCATGTTTGAGAGTTTTCCAACTGATAGGCCACCATGAGAGGAGGACATGGTACCAGCCGTGGCTCTCATAGTACGTGGCGACCACAACAGCGTTGTCATCAGGCGCTACCATGATTTTTGCTGAGACTCTGACCCTCTTTGTTTTCTAAACCTCATTTTCCGGTCTTCCTGGAAATTCTGTGAGCCAACCCCCCTTTAAAAACAAACAAACAAACAAGCAAACAAAAAACTTAAAAGAGTTGACAGCTGGATTATGTTGCTCGCTTTCAAGAACTTGACTAGCAAAGCAATGTTCTAGATATCTTGCCAAGAGAGACCATCCTGCCAAAAGGACTACCCCCTTCTTTATATTCCCATGGAATTTTATTTCCTCTCACTACATCACTTTTTCTTCTCTCGATGGTAGTGTTTTTTTGTATACAATGTCTCTCTGCTAGAATTAGGATGAGTTCCTGGAGAGCACAATTCATGTCTGAATTTGTTAATTTTTGCACACCCCATGACACCTGTCATAGTGCCTTGCCTGTGGCAGATATTTAATATATTTTTGTTGAGTAAGTGAATTTTTTCTTTACTTCAAAAAATATAGTCCTTGCCTTCAAAAAAGTTTACCATCTGTTAGGGATGCTAGACATGTAAATTAATCATGGTTCAAAACTGAAAGAAATGAGTGTCTTCTATTGCAGGAGTATGGTAGAAGATGTGACTCATCTTTATTGGGAAAGGAAGGTTAGAAAAAAACAAGTTCACTATAGATGATGGTTGAACCAAGAAATATTTGTTAGGCAGAAAAAGCAGAACAGAGGAATAGCCTTGAATTTTAAAAGAAGACATGGAAGTTCTTGGAAACTTTCACAAACTTCAGGTTGTCCATTGTGGCCACAGCACAGAGTCTGTAGAGCACTTCGTCAGGGTGTGGGGCCTGAGACATAACCAGGAACAAGGTTATGAGGTCCTTGACTACCATGTCAAGGAATCTGGGCTTTATTCTTGAAGCAATTCAGAACGTTACAAAAACTGAAGTGGGAAGGATGATATGGTGGCAGGACCCAGACTGCCACTTCAAGAACTCCGAGCCCTTTTGGGGGCCAATGCTTTTCTCAGGCTTGTCTGCTATACTTTCTGATTGTACACCAGATTGAGCAATGGAGTGTCAAGTGGCCCTCAAGTTAGACTAGATGCCAAACATACCCCTCCTTGTTCCCACTGTGTAACAACCCTACCTCTTCCTGATAAACAGAGCACTTACCCTGTTAGGATAGTGACATCTGTTCTTTCTATTGGTCTCTTGTCATGAGGATTCTGATGTTCCTTGACTGTATCCATAACTTTTGTTCAATGAGAGTCTCACTATGTCTCTTGACAGAAGAGTTCCACCTTTTGGAACCAAACCTATAAACCTTCAAATGCCAGGGATATGGGAGAGTGAAGCATAATTTCCCCCAAGGGGGTCACTGGGAGTGATGGAAGCTAGGGACCCATGTACTCTATATGTTGTTGACATAGCATCAATAAGTGTCACTTGTTTTCATTGCGAGATGGATAAAGAAGATGATCACACACACACACACACACATACACACAATGGAGAATTACTCAGCCATAAAAAGAAGACAATCTTGCCATTTGTGACAACATGGATGGGCCTTGAGAGTATTACGCTAAGTGAAAACAATCAGAGAAAGACATATATCATATAATTTCACTTATATGTGGAATCTAAAAACCAAAACAAGTAGAAAGAGACTCATAAATCCAGAGAACAAACCGGTAGGTGCCAGAGGGGAGGTGGGTGAGGTGATGGGCAAAATAGGTACAGGGGGTTGAGTTGTACAAACTTCCAGTTACATGAGAAGTAAGTCACAGAGGTGAAAAGTACAGCACAGGGAATATAGTCAATAACACTGTAATAGCCATGTATGGTAACAGATGGGAATTACACTTAGCATGGTGATCATTTTGTAATGTAGAGAAATGAC
The DNA here is from genome assembly GCF_023721935.1 of Panthera uncia. Lineage (NCBI taxonomy): Eukaryota > Metazoa > Chordata > Mammalia > Carnivora > Felidae > Panthera > Panthera uncia. Next base: position 29,427,751 of record NC_064816.1, read on the forward strand.
AAATCACTACGTTATACACCTCAAACTAATATTGTATGTCAACTATACATCAACAGAAAAGGAAGTGTCTATTATTTAGGATGTACACTGTAACCTGGGGGATGGTGAGCCCTCATTGAGAGGATGGTCTCTGACCTGTAATCTCTGCTATGCCTTCTATAGGTCATTCCATTGTTCTGTCAAACCAGTAGTTCAGGGTGATGCAGCATGTGATATGACCAATGGCTACCTGCCTTCCATTCACCAACAGTGACAGGATTCTCACTGGTTGGTGGATGATCCATTTCCAGGGTCTCATCTTAGCATCCATTTTTAAGACCACACATGGCACTAACTCTTGAAAGTTGGTATCCCTAAGGGGAAAATTCTGAGATGGTGATTAGCATTCAGGAAGTTTATTAGAGACAGCTTTGGGGTTTAATACCTTTGAAATGAAATAGAAGGGAAGGGAAGGAACAAAGCAGAACTGGGAAGAGAGAGTACTTGGCCTATGATACAGTCTCATCAAAAGCCTCATCCAACCCCACAGTAATTCTGAAATTGGGAAGGTTCTTCATGGCTATCTCCTTTTAGAAGCGGGTAGGGCATTTATATCCCTGAGTCTTTATGTCACTGCATGTGTGCTGGAAAGGGGATGCTACTTTGGGAAAGATGGCTTTCTTCAAGTAAGGGCATCCTCTGGGAAGTCTAAGAGCTGAAAGCTGTCAGTTAACAATCATCCCAAAAGCTGGGAAAATGTCTTTCCACTTTAAAAGGAGGATCTGGGATGCATAGCACACCATATCTACAACATGTGGGATGATTAAGAGGACAAAGTAAAAAATAAAATCAGGGGCGCCTGGGTGGCTCAGTCAGTTAAGCATCTGACTCTTGATTTCAGCTCAGGTTATGATCTCACAGTTCATGGGACCGAGCCCTACATTGGGCTCTGTGCAGATAGCACAGAGCCTGCTTGGGATTCTCTCTCTCCCTCTCTCTCAGCCCCTTCTCTGCTCGTGTTTTCTCTTTCTGTCTCAAAACAAATAAACTTTTTTAAAAAGATAAAACCAGAGAGATACTATATTACAAAAAATTACAGTTAGCAACTTGAGACAAAAAGACAACAGTCACTTAACCAAATATAGATGTATTTTTATCACATTAGCAAAAATCTAGAAGTAGGTACTCCAAGCTAATATCACATTTCATGCTATCGGGGCCTCAAGATCCTTTTAACTTTTGCTCCTCTATATTCAGCATGCATGTTTCATCCTCATGGTCATGAAACAGCCACTCTACCTGCAGTTATTATATTCCTATTCAAGGCAGGAAAAAGACAAGTGAAGGACAGAAGACCTATGTAAGCTGAGTCTTTCCTTTTCCGAAATAATAGGAAAAAGTAGTTTTTTCAGAAGGATCCACCAAAAGTCTTCCACTTATATTTCATTAGCCAGAAAGGAGTCATACAGGTACTCCTAATGCCAAATGAGTCTACAGAGTTGAGGGTCTGTAATTGAGTTCCTGCTGTCATAAGCTCTGGTTCATAAGAAAATTGGAGTTCTGGTTCAAAAGAAAAAAGGGAAAATTGACACGATACTGGATGGTCAACCAGCAGTGTTGACCAGAGGCCGGTGGACACCATATCATGTAGGATCATTTGTATACATTTAAAGGAAAGAGTTTAGATTTTATCCTGAATGCAATGGATGCCCACTGAAAGGTTTTTAGGGGTGAGTGATGTGATTTAATGTACTCAGATGGTGGGAGGCAGGATGAGTTATAGAGAGGAAGAAGGGAAGCCAGCATGGATGCTGTTGTAGCAGGTCAAGAGACAGATGAAATGGCTGAGAAGATTGGGTAGCAGAGCACGGGGTGGGGGGTTAAGGAGATTCTGAACTTCAACGTGCAACTGCCATCTTGGCTACATCCATCCCTCCAGCTCAGAATCCTTCTACCGTGTGGGAAGAGAGGATCCTGATATGTAAATATAGTATCCATTTGATTGGCCACTTTAATGGAATCTGTGGTCTTGGAAGGGGAAGCTAGCCTAAGTGATCACATCATCCTTACCCTCAGGCAAGTAAGGAGTCATTATCTTCATTTTATAGATGAAACCGTTGAAATTGCAAGCGACTGTACCACCTCTTTAATTTATAAGTAAAGGCAATTTGTTGAATTTGTTTCTCAATCTGACATTTGTGAAACTTTGCTGGGTATCACATCTGTTTCCTTCCTCTATCCATACAATCTCTAGCTTTCTCCTCAGTTTCATTTTTCCTTTGTTTATTTTCTCCTCAGTTGACTGCATTTTCAAGATTTCCAGACTCTTCTCAAAAACTTTTTATGCGTTAAGCCAAAATTGCAAATATTTATAAACAGCAAAGAGGAGAGAACTCTCTGGTAGTCTTACATAGAAAAAACATTTCTGGACTGTTTCTGGCTTCACATAAGCAAAAATAGACCATCTGGCACCACCAAGTGGCCACTATGAAAATTGCATACGGAAAAGAGTAAAGCTGAGTTTTGCTTTCTGTCCACCTGAGACTCTGGTAGAAAAGCAGATCATAATTTGAGTGCATCCATCCTGGAGTGATGTTATTATTACATAAGTTTCCTGAACTCTGGGATCCTCTCATGTATAGAGGAGATCAAGCATTCTTTATATGATGAGGGAAAGGATCATTGCTTTAGATGTCTTTGATTTGCTGTATTCTTATCCCCATATATACCGAATCCCAGACAGTTTCCATGACTTATCTAAGGTCCTACAGCTAGCAAGCAAGAAAACTGGGATTTGATCACTTCTCTGTGGCTCTTTGTCCAGTGTTCTGACACCTATGTTATAGTAAAATTACTGTTATATATAGACAATAGTGGCAAGAAGAAATTGTGCACTTTCAAGCATAAAATCAGCCTATGCAATGATGATGGATACAACCTAAGTTGCCATTGAGGACTCCTCTGGCCTTGATTCCTGCACCATTTACTGGCATTCTCCAGCCATTACTAACTTCTACATGATAGGAGCTCACAAAATATATTTGGAATGAATGTATGAATAAGTTTCTTTTCCATTCATAGTAGATGAAGTGAAAACAAACCCTGCCTCAAGCCATTTTATCTAAATGGTGACAGTTCACATCTGAGAAGCATTCAAGTGATCACGTACCCAGAATACTATTTAACTCCCTTCCCACTGGGTTTGTCTCATAGGCAATTTCTTGATGCAGGAGAACTATGGAAATATGACAATTATGTTTGATTTAAGCAATCAGCCATAGGCTTTCTATATCAGCTTACTGTGCCAAATTGTCAACTTGTTGCATGATACCAATCGATACTGCAGAAAATATGTCTGAACAGCTATAGATGTGTGGGAACAACTATTCAGAACCCTGGGATTATCTCAGTAGCTTAACTTTTGAGAAATCCTTTCCAGTAATTGGCAGGAGATACAGTGATGGGACCTTAGCCGTGAAAATTTAATACTTCCTCTCAAACCTGGCCAAATCCTAACAGTGACCACCAATGGGTATTACATCATCATTTCTTTTAACCTGACAGTCTTTAACCTCATTAAAGAAAATCCTGCTGAACTTATACCTACAATTCTTTCTTCTATGCCTATGTCTGTTTAGAATTCCCCACTTTTATTGTATCAGAAGACATGGTGGCATAGTAGAAACGGTTGGCGTATTGGAACCAAAGTGTTCTGGATTTGAATCCTGGTATTACCCCTGAATGAATTTGTGGCCTTGGGCAAAACCTCAACCTCCCTGACCTTCAGTTTCATCAACTACAAATTAGGAGTACTCATATTTAATTTTCAGAGACACTGAAAAATTAGAGATAAAGTACAGCATCTGATGTATACATACACATACATATGGAGACACACACTAAGTGTTAAATAAATGGGAGCAATCCACATCATTATTACTATTGTTATCATTAATATAATCACCAAAAACAGCTGTTTACAAATCTACTTGCTCTAAGTTGGCCTGGGTATGGAGGGTCATTAGGAGGAATGTGGTTCTCTGGGTGCAGATACCGTATGTCAGGTAAAAGATCAAATGAGGGTATTTTACCTCTCTGCACTATCACGTAACAGGAACTAACTGGTTTCTGTTCATGATCCTTTGGACCACTCTTTTGTAATGTGTACAGTTGCAGTTTTCTCACAATGTGCAAGTTTAAACAGTGTTACTAGTGAAAATCTGCACGAATGCTTGCTGCTATCAAAAATATCCATCGTAATTGTACCTTTATGATCTATTTTTTTAGCTCAAGTACTGATGCATTCAGAAGAGCTTTCACTTGGGGTAGTTCAAATCAACTAAGTTCATAATCGTGACAGCATTTATGTACTTTTGTAAATTAGTCATATGTTTACTGGTAAGAGGTATTAATTCAGTCCTCACTGTTTATCAAGTGTATGTGTTCTCAGATCCTTTGTGATAACTCCAAGGTCTTCTAGGTGCCCACTGTCCCCGGAAGGCACCCCCTGATCTGCTCTCCCCCTCTCAACTTATGGTCAAAACTACTCTGGATTAGAGGTATGAAAATGGCTTACCAAAGTTCATGTGGATAGTCCATTTCAGAGCCAGAAATTAGACCCAAGTGCTGGAGCCTTTCTGTCAGATACTGATTGTGCCATAGTGAAGTTTCCTAAACTCTATCACTCTTGTACAGCACCTTCAAAATTCTGTCCATATCTTTTTTTTTTTTAATTTTTTTAACGTTTATTTTTGAGACAGAGAGAGACAGAGCATGAACGGGGGAGGGTCAGAGAGAGGGAGACACAGAATCTGAAACAGGCTCCAGGCTCTGAGCTGTCAGCACAGAGCCTGACGCGGAGCTCGAACTCACAGACCGCGAGATCATGACCTGAGCCGAAGTCGGCCGCTTAACCAACTAAGCCACCCAGGCGCCCCTTGTCCGTATCTTTTTATCACTATTAATACTATTCACTTAATACTTTTGTATCAAATTTAAATTTTCTCATTTCTTAAAACTTGGCCTTGTCCTAAGAAATAATATCCACACAATCACTGGTTTTAGATGCTAGGTTTTCCCTTAATCCCTATTAATATACAACTGTTGAAATTTCTTTATAAAAATGAATTTATGTACCATCTAGAATCATCCCAGACACCACCAGTAGTATACGGACCACCTAGTACACAAATGCCCTACTGTCTCCCCGGCCCAGGAATTTCAGTGTTTCTCTTTCTTTCCAAAGATTTTCTTTTCCTCTTGCATGTTTCAGTCAGTGCTCAGGATAATCATTAAAGATGGAGCTTTAAAGTATTATGAATTGAGGCACCTGCCCTGATGCCCCCCCAAATGTGCTTTAATATATATCTGAAAAAACATCTGTCTCTAATATGAATGTGCACAGCATGTCTAGGTTTGGGTTCTTTAAATACATTTGCTATTTATTCTTTCTGTTCCCAGAGATTGTGAAGGAAGGAATCTGGTCTGCTACAGTAAATAGAGCATGAAAATCAGGTCTGGCTTGAATTTTATCCTAGACATTAACCCTATCTCAGCTTTTGTAGGCTTATTCTTACTGGCTAAGGTATGGTTCATGATTAATCCTTTTCCCCTTCTGAGAAGCCCTTAACCCTACAGAGAAGATTGATATGCATCATGTTTTAAAACACTAAATGGGGTCATCCACATAAGTATTCACTGGATACATTTCTCTCTGTGTTGTCTTACTAGGGGCTGTATGTAAGTGAAGCATGGGAGAGCAGTGTGGTTAATAGGTACTCATACTTTGCCTCGCTCATTCACCTCTTTTTTTTTAATGTTTATTTATTTATTTTGAGAAAGAGAGAGACAGCGAGCACACACACAAGTGGGGTAGGGGCAGAGAGAGGGGGAGAGAGAGAATCCCAAGCAGGTTCTGTGTTGACAGTGCAAAGCCCATCACAGGGCTCGGTCTCACAAACCGTGAGATCGTGACCTTAACAGAAATCAAGAGCAGGAAGCTTAACCGACTGAGCCACCCAGGTGCCCCTCTAGTTTTTTAATATTAGCTCCTTACCCTACTTGAGTCTCAATTTCATCATCTTAAAGTGGGGACGATACCAGTAACTACCTCATAGGGTTACTATGAAGGATAAATAAGATCTTATAAACATCGTAGCCTGATGCTTGACACTTATCAGGACCTTGGCAGATTTAGTTATTAGAATAGTCAAGGCTGGTTTGCACATTTAGGAATTTGGAGTTTTACAACCTATGTTATACATAAGTGGGATGCTTAAGAGATGCCATTTTAGAGGGCATGAAATGACTGGTGGATTCTCATTAAAAAGGGGAAAATACAGATTACTGCCTAGTGACTCTTTATGCTCCAATTAAATTCCTAAGTCTTCCATCTTAGGAAATCATCTCCATCACAATAAGGAAATAACAGGATTGCTATTTCCTCACAGGGATAATACCACCGTTGGGCCTGCCAAACACTAGGCCCTAGATCAAAAGTGGTCCACAGCCTTCTAAGAAAAGGCCACTTTTTTCTTTTAGCAGATCTTGCGGGGAGAGAACCATGCCAAAAAAAGCACAGGGTTCCACTAGACATTAAGCCAGTCGGTAAGGCAAATGCCACATGTCAGAAAAAAAGAAGAGGGAGGAGGAAGAAGAGGAGGAGGGGGAGAGGGGAAGGTGGAGGGGGAGAGGGGAAGGTGGAGGGG
>NC_064816.1:29434836-29436548 GCF_023721935.1 Panthera uncia
GAGGGGAGGGAGGAGGGGGAGAGGGGAGGGAGGAGGGGGAGAGGGGAGGGAGGAGGGGGAGAGGGGAGGGAGGAGGGGGAGAGGGGAGGGAGGAGGGGGAGAGGGGAAGGGAGAGGGGGCAGGGGAGGAGGAGGATGTGGAGGATGAGGAAGGGAAGGGAAAATTCAACCTTTATGCACAGATTTTTTTTTTTTAACACCAAGACCACTTAAAATATAAACTGGCTGATTAACTGGAGCATTTGGATCTGTTTCTCTTATTTTAACAAGATGAACAAAGGAGGCTCACCCTGCTCTTTTTAATCCTAATTCATGTGGTCCCTACTTGGGAAGCAATGGTTCTACCATTTAAAACAACAACCAAAATGTGTGTAAGATGAACCGACACAAATCAAAGAGTCATAACTTGGAACTTAGTCTAAATCACTGGAAAACAGAAAAATAAAAATGAGGAACTTCATCTAATAGAGGGTATATGAGATTTATAGTCATTAAATAGGGTTACTTCAGAGCTCTCAAAGATGTTTCAAATGAATCTTTCAGATTCAGGTTTTGTTGGCACTGTAGCTACAGGAACTACAATGTGATAACATAGTATTCCTTTTTCCACCTTTGGCTCCCCCCAAATTATCTAACTTGTTAATAACACGCTTTATAGGAAATGATGTTGAATTGATGTGCAGGCCACCTAGGATCTAGTCTCAACTCTGCTACTGAGTATAGCGACCTTGAACTAGCTTCCTCCTGGGGCTCATGTCCCTTATTTCTAAAACAGGGAGGGTGGGCTCCATTATGGCTAAACATCCTACAGTGTCATCACCCAGAATGGCAGTGTGTTGGCAACTGAGAAAGTATTTTAATGTGAGCAAGTTATTTGATTAAACTAGAAAACAAAGAGGGAATACATCAGTTTTCTAAATAATGTCTTTTGTAACATTTTCATGTGAAAGAAATACCACATTAAAAAAGGTTTTAAACCTCTGATCCTTAAAAGCCACACAATTTAAACAAATATTGTTCAAAACTCAAAGTTTTTATATGCTACCCTCTAGTGGAGACTAGAACCTACTCTATTAGTTCTATCTGAAAGTGCATTCAGATCTTTTGTTCGTTAAGATAGAAGTAAGAGGAGTTTTGCTTACTGCATTTTTAGTCCTTCTCAAAGTATAATCTAATGACCTGGGGTATCAGAATTAAGTGGTTAAACACACAGTTTCCTAGAGCCCATGAGAATGAGGCCCAGGAATCTACATGGTTTGAGCCCACTGGAATTTGAAAACCAATGATCTAGCTTCTTGAGAGGCGTGGTATAACTGTAGGCATTATCATAAATCTAGTGTCTAGTTAGGGTGCAAATCTCTACATCTTGAGGGGACATATATATTAAAATTCTCTTTTCTTTGTTCCATGGTTTAAAATAAGTAGAAAGTAAATACTCCATCAGTTTCATATAGACTTAAGAATAAGGATCATGGGGGCACCTCAGTCAGTTGGGTGTCTGACTTCGGCACAGGTCGTGATCTCACCGTGTGCTGACAGCTCAGAGCCTGGAGCATGCTTCAGGTTGTGTGGTTTCCTCTCTCTGCTCCTCTCCCACTAGTGCAGGAAAGAAGGAAAGGAAAGGAAAGGAAAGGAAAGGAAAGGAAAGGAAAGGAAAGGAAAGGAAAGGAGAGGAGAGGAGAGGAGAGGAGAGGAGAGGAGAGGAGAGGAGAG
>NC_064816.1:29436648-29528075 GCF_023721935.1 Panthera uncia
AGGGGAGGGGAGGGGAGGGGAGGGGAGGGGAGGGGAGGGAAGGGAAGGATAAGGATCATGTTCCTTAGCACAGTACACAAGGCTCTTTACAGTTCAGACCCTACTTTCCCAGCCACCAGGCCCTGGTACTTCCATTAGTTTCTTTGTCTCTGCCCCATATTGACACCACTGCCACCACTAAATTCCATATGGAACTCTTTAATAATCTATGAAATTGATTCTACATTTTTTTAAAGGTTATTTATTTTGAGAGAGACAGCACGTGAGCAGGGAGGCTCCATGCTGTCAGCACAGAACCCAATGCGGGGCTCAAATCCATGAAACTGTGAGAGCATGACCTGAGCCAAGATCAAGAGTCAGGCACTTAACCAACTGAGCCACCCAGGCTCCCTGACTTTACATTTTTAAACATGCTATTCACTCTGCATGGAATATGCTTTCTCCCAACTTAAATTTAATAATCGTATCATTTTTAGTTATCATTAATAGAATTGAAAGGAGAGTGCTCCTTGAAGTCAATATCAATGGCAGGAGCATCAAGAATTGTCCTGTAGGCTGTATTTAGACTCTCCCATCTTCATACGCTGCTTTTTCCAAGTACGTGTGGGGTTTATTGCTATGCAAAGACAGCCTACAGAAACGGTGCCAATGGCCATTCCCCCTTCCAATCATCTGGCTGACCCTAAAGCCCCTTTCTTCTTTACTGAGTTTAGAAATACCTGTGAAGTAGACCCAGGACAAATATAAACAAAGATTGAAATGTCAACTTCATTTCTGACAAAAGCTTGGTTGAAGACTAGATCTCTGGAGACCAATGAAGGGAAGGTTTGGGACTATCGAACAAGCACACTAACCAAGAACTTCTGGCCTGCATTGTTTTGGGGTCAACATGGAAGAAAAGGAATCACATTCTGGTTGTAGATTAGCTCTCCCCAATTTAAAAAATGAACAAGAGTTTCCTCTAAGAAACCCCAGCTCTGTAGATACTCTGGAGTTGCCCCTCTGTGACACTGTTAGAAGAGAGAAGCGGACTTTCTAAGCTCTAAAATATATTTTTCATTATCTATTCAAACGCTGACTTGACTGTAGTCAAGGATTCTTAACAGAGTTCAGTACGTTCTGCTCTGAGCCAGTTGGCTTGGGCCAATCTGGTTGTTTCTAGTAAAGATGCTGTTTTGTACGTTACGGGAGACAGTTACATGTGATAGTAAAGACTTCAAGTATTAATGTGATAGTGAGAGGCTATTTCCTTAATGCAGTTTTACTGAGATAATTGTAGATTCACATGTGATTGTAAGAAATAATACTGAGCAATCTTGTATACTTTGCCTAGTTCCACCCAATGGAGGAAGTCTGCAAAACTATAAGTAATACCTCGGTCCCGATATTGATATTGATACAATCCACTGATCTTATTCAGATTTCTCCAGTTATTCTTGTACCCATTTGTATGTGCTTATAAATGCATATATGTGCGTACTAAGTTCGTTACAATTTTATCACCTATGTAGATCCTCTTTGTCAAAGTACACTCATCTGTGTCTACCATCAATCGAGATACTAAACACTTCCAACATCACAAATATTCATCATGTTTCCTTTTTAAAACCACACTCACCTCTCTCTTTTCCCCTAGATGCTCCCTCTACCCCTAAACCCTGTCAACTACTAATTGATTCTCCATTTCTAAAATTTTGTATTAAGAGATCTTTATATGCTAAATACTAGTCTTTTGTTATATGTGGTTTGCAAATATTTTCTCCCAATGTGTAGCGTGGCTTGTCTTTTCATTCTCTTCATATGGGCTTTTTCACAGAGCACAGGTTTTTAATTTTGATGAGGTCAAATCTACTGATTTTTCCTTTTACCAATCATGCTTTTTGGTGTTAAAGTCTATAAAATCTAGACCCTGAAGATTTTCTCATATTTTTTTCTAAAAGTTTCATAGTTTTATGTACTATATTTCGGTCCGTCATCCATTTTGAGTTACGTTTTTTATAAGGCATATTAATCTGAAGTTCCTTTTGAAAAAAATTTTTTTAGTATATTTTATTTTGAGAGAGAGAGAGAAAGAGAGCATGCATGTGAGAACTGGGGGGGGGGGGGGGGGGGCTGAGAGAAAGGGAGAGAGAGAATCCCATGCAGGCTCCACACTGTCAGCTCAGAGCCCGATGCAGGGCTTGAATCCATGAACCATGAGATCATGACCCAAGCAGAAATCAAGAGTCAGACGCTTAAGTGACTGAGCCATCCAGGCACCCCAAAATTTATTTTTAGACTATGGATATCCAATTGTTCTGGTGCCATTTGTTGAAAAAGCTGTCTCTTTTCCACTGAATTGTTTTTTCATCTTCATCAATAATTAGCTGGGTGTTTGATTTTGTATTTGGACTCTCCACTCTGTTCCACTGACCTACGCCTCTATCCCTCTGCCAACACAACACTGTTCCGATTACTGCAGCTATACAGTAATTCTTAATACTGAGAAGAGTAATGTCTCCCATCTCTTTTTTTTTTTTTTTTTTGGTCTAATTGCTTTAAGTATTCTAGGGACTATGTATATAAATATTACAATCAACTTGTCTGTGTTTACAAAAACCTTGCTGGAATTTTGACAGAATTGTCTGTAGGTCAACATGGGAAAAACTGACATCTTCACTATGTTCAGTTTTCCAATTCCTGAACAGGGTATGTCTTTCCATTTAAGTCTTCTTTTATTCCTTTCATTAGCATTCTGTAATTTTCAGCATATAGAGCCCATACATGGTTGTGTTAAGTGTATATCTAAGTATTTAATTTTATTTGGAGTGACTGCAATGGTATTGTGCTTTAAATTTAAATTTCCCCATGTTAATTGTTAATATATAGAAATGTGATTGATTTGTACATGTTGATCTTATAACCTGAAAGCGTGCTAAACTCACTTATCAATTCTAGAAGTATTTTGTAGGTTTTTGGGAGTTTTTATTTAAACAATCCTGTCACCTGCAATAGAGATTGTTTTATTTCTTCCTTTCCTGATCTTTAGGCATTTTACTTCTTTACCTTGCTTTACCCTGGTAGCTAGACTTTCCAATATTACATTCAATAGGAGTGGTGAGCATAGGCATTTGCTTTATTCCTGATATTAGGGGGAAAGCATTTGGTATTTCACCAATAAACACGATGTTAGCTGTGGATTTTTTTTGTAGATGCTCTTTATCAAGTTAATTCCCTTCTACTCCTAAATGCTGAGAGTGTTTCTTATGAATCAGTGTTGGATTTTGTCAAATGCTTTTTCTGTGTCAGTTGATATGATCATACAATTCCTTTAACTTGTTGACATGGTGATATATGGGTTGGCTTGGGGTTTTTTCTTTTGTTTTTGTTTTTTGTTGTTGTTTTGTATTTTTGCTATTGTTTCACAAATTCCTGATGTTCTGTTCACGTTTCTCAGTCTATTTTCTCTCTTATTTAGACCAGCTCAATTCTAGGGTGCCTTGGTGGCTCAGTCGGTTAAACGTCTGACTTCAGCTCAGGTCAGGATCTCACAGTTTGTGAGTTTGAGCCCCATGTCAGGCTCTGGGCTGACAGCTCAGAGCCTGGAGCCTGCTTCACATTCTGTGTCTCCCTCTCTCTCTGCCCCCTCCCCTGCTCATGCTCTGCTCTGTCTCTCAAAAATAAATAAAAATTAAAAAAAAAAAAACCCTTAGATTGGCTAAATTCTACTTTTGTGTCCTCAGGTTTACCAGTTCTATCCTCTGCCAACTTTATTCTTGAGCCTGTCCAGTGACTGATTTATTAGTGTTGTTGTATTTTTGAGATCTCTAGTTTCCGCTTTTTTTTTTTTTAAAGTTTATTTATTTTTGAGACAGAGAGAGACAGAGCATGAACAGGGGAGGGGCAGAGAGAGAGGGAGACACAGAGTCTGAAACAGGCTCCAGGCTCTGAGCTGTCAGCACAGAGCCCGACGCGGGGCTCGAACTCACGGAACGTGAGATCATGACCTGACCCGAAGTCGGACGCTTAACCGACCAAGCCACCCAGGCGCCCCACTAGTTTCCGCTTTTAAAAAATAATCAATTTGATTACTCTGCTGAAGTTTGCTATTTTTTTCACTTCTTTCAAGTAAATTTATAATTGATTACTGAAGCATTTTTATGATGGCTGCTTTGAAACCCTTGTGAGATAATTCTAACATCTGATTTATGTTTGTGGATGTTGGCATCTGTGGACCGCCTTCTCTCCAAGTTGTGATTTTTCTTTTGTGTATGATGGGTGATTTCACAATGTATTGTGGACACTTTATTTATTATATTAAGAGACTCTACATCCTATTTAAATCTTTCATTTTAAATACCTGTTCGGGTTTAATTTATAGGTCTTGGCCTACTTTTGTGGGCTGTGGTTTCATGGTAGTTTAATTTTCACAGACTTTGTGGTGTTACTTTTGGTCTGCTTGGTTTGTATGATCCTCCTCAAACTCCCACTAACTCCTGCTGGTGCTGCCTAAGGCCTCGAGTGGCTCAGGGAAGGCTGAAGAGTCTCAGACTCGGCAGAAAAGGGCTGCTTATTTTTGGTGGGGTTCCCAGGGGACCCTCCTTGCCAGTGGACTTGGGTTTGCCTGATGTTGCCAGCAGGACTCTTTTTCTGTCTGGGGGAAGAAGGAGTCTACGAGGCTGCCTTCTTTTGTTAGGTCAGGGGTTGGTCAATGATGAGTCCTAGTCATCTGCCCCTTTTGGGTGAAAGCCTGCCACTATTTTGTTCCTGAAGTCCTGGGGAAACCATCTCACTTTCCTCTTACAACCTTTTAGCCTTCTCCTTTGTTGCCCCCTGCCTCATGTCCAGGTTTAATATTTGTGCCTAGTGAGGAAGAGCAAGAAGGAACTCACCTACACCAGAAGTCAATCTCTTTTCCTTTCATTTTATTTATTTTTTAAATATTTATTTATGAGAGAGAGAGAGAGAGAAAGAGCACTAGTGAGCATGAGTGGGAGAAGGGCAGAGAGAGAGGGAAATGCAGAATCCAAAGTAGACTCTAGACTCTGAGCTGTGAGAGAGCCTGATGCGGGCTCAAACCCAGGAACTGCAAGATCATGACGTGAGCTGAAGTTGAATGCTTAAACGACTGAGCCACCCGGGCGCCCCAATGTCTTTTCCTTTTAAAGAGATTCCCGTTTAAACAAGTAATTCCAAAAAAAAATTTTTTTTTTTTTTTGTTTTGTTTCTGTGAGTCCGTTGCTACCTGCCATAGAGAAGACAAAACATTGGCCTTACTGGTTTGGGCTTACTTTTCCCTTCAACAATCTCTCTTTTTCTGTCTCCATCATCAGTTCCCCTCATCCCTCCAGCCCCCGCCCCCCCCCCCCCCCTTCCCCCCCCCCCCCCCCCCCCCCCCCCCCCCCCCCCCCCCGATCTCCTCCCATCTGCTGAGGGATAATTTTGGAGTGACTTTCAAACAAATGAAAAACCGGTGGCAGGGAATGAAGACACACAAAATGGAACAGGCTTCGTGTTAGGTTAAACACAAAGGGAGCTGTAAAACAGAGGTGACAGCATCAGTGGTTTTCTAGTGCTATTAAATTAATACTGTGGTTTAAAGTAAGAAGAGATTTGATGGTAATTCAATTAATTTAAATGACTGATGGGGCTTCTATGTTTCAACATTCTTAGAGGTTATTTGTATTTAATACAGATCAAAGTGAAACAAAACAGATTAGCCTTAAAGGCATAATTTCAGATAGCTATGTGAGGAAGTTATTTCAAAGCAGCAAATTGTGAAGTGCGGTTGAGGGTAATTCAGTACACTCATTTTGGAGGAAGTTGTATTTTCTTTAAAGAACAGATTCTAGGGGTGCCCGGGTGGCTCAGTCAGTTAAGCATCCGACTTCAGCTCACGTCATGATCTCGTGGTTCATGGGTTGGAGCCCCACATTGGGCTCTGTGCTGATGGCTCAGAGCCTGGAGCCTGTTTCACATTCTGTGTCTCCCTCTCTCTCTGCCCCTCCCCTGCTCACACTCTGTCTCTGTCTCTCTCTCTCTGTCTGTCTCTCTCTCTCAAAAATAAACAATAAACAAATTTTAAAAAAGAACAGATTCTAAAATTATCACTGCTTTGTTTTTAATCACAATATTTCATTTACTTTGAACTTTAAAAAATTAAAGCGGAATGAAGATATTTAGGCTGGATCAAAACCAAGAATGAGCAGTACTGTTTTAAAGAATAACATGACACAAACTCCAGCTTCCTATGGGGATGACCGTTAATTAGGCTGTAAGGTACAGGCTCTTGTACGTGGAGTATGAACTGTGGTACTGGTTTCCAGCTCTCTTTGCAGATGCGACCTCCACGTGTGTCTTTGCGGACATTCACATTTAACGCTCTGACGCTATTCCTTCAAAACCCACCTTTGCTCCCCCTTGACAGGGGAAGTGTGACAGGTGTCATGCACCTGTTCTACCATTGTCAAGCAACTGTTTGATGCTTAAAAGACTTATGAGATAGAAGAAGGTTATGAGATGGACTTAGGTCCTTGATTATCTTATTTTTTATATCCCTGTTGAGCTAAGGAAATTCAGGTTAATTAGGCTGGGGTCATGCGTGAGATGGGGCAAATGTCTGACCTACTGCACTCCTTCTCTCCCTTTGTATTTTATCTCCTCACTCTTCATAAATTTCTTTTTTGAGTTTTTTAAAAACTATATAAAACACAGGGGCGCCTGGGTGGCTCAGTCGGTTGAGCGTCCGACTTCAGCTCAGGTCATAATCTCGCGGTCCGTGAGTTCAAGCCCCGCGTCGGGCTCTGTGCCGACAGCTCAGAGCCTGGAGTCTGTTTCAGATTCTGTGCTCCCTCTCTCTCTGACCCCCCCCCCCCGTTCATGCTCTGTCTCTCTCTCTCTCAAAAATAAATAAACGTTAAAAAAATTTTTTAAATAAAAAAAAATATATATAAAACACATTACATCCATAACATGCAAAGCAATCAATATTGACAAGAGAAGAATTTATTTGTGAAGATAAAAATGTTCATTAGTGCTTTTTTCCTGTATTCACAGCACTCATCCATCTGAGCAGAACAGTCACCTCCACAATCTACACTCTGACAGAAAAAGCAAATGTTTTCCCTCACCATCTAGAAAATGTTAAAGGCAGTTTTCCCTGCATTCATGAAAAGAGACACAGATTTTCTTGTGGCTTCTGATTTGTGCTCTGGATGTATGGTCTTCTGAAGTCTAGAAGGAAATAAAAGAGGAGACGAATCTTTTGTGTGGAGGTTATAAAGACAGTGTGGAGGTGTGTCTGCAGGTGGGGAAATAAATGACATGACTGACAAATACGAGTGACCTCACCTTGGGATACTTGTCCAAGAAGGCACTGTCCCATAACCCATGACATGCCCGGTGAGTGAAACAACAGAAAGAACAATGCAACAAACATTGTCTATGATCCACAATGCCTTGGAGTCACTGCCAGTTACCCACACAGCCTTTGCCCATTGGGACTCCAGTCTGTACCAAGAGGAAACCCTATTCAATTCATACGAGCACATCACGAACTAACTGCCCTGTGGTGACAACATTCCACTATGCTGTAATATTTTATACTGCTCCCATCCAATTATGCCCATGCACGCACCTCTCAACAATGCCACGGGACTTCTGATAGACCAAGTTTCTAAAAAAGCAGGACAGTGATGAGTATGGCCCCTATTTATCTCAGTGGTGGTTCAGTATGAAGATTTTTTTTTAATGTAGGCTTTTCACAGGCTGCAAGGAGGTACCAACTATCAGGATCCACGTTCACTCTTACAGGAGAGACACAGAAATAATGGTGGCCTCCAAGATTACTTGTGATTTACCAGGGGCTGGGGTTGAAAAAGGAAAGAGGGATGGCAAACAGAGGAGTAAAGGACCCCAGAGAATGGACCTCCAGGTTCTCTCCTAACACTGTCTCTGAGTGATCGGACTTTGTCCCACAGCTATTTCCTGCTCTCCAAGGTCATAGATTCCTTATATTGTTCAGTCATTGGGTAACCTTGCATTTCAGGGAAGCCTGGACTCATTACCAACCCCAGAATGAGTCTAACTTGATCTTTGCCATTTGTGGTAATTCTATTTCCCTTCCTGATCATTGGTTTGAGTGTGGGCATATGACATATTTTTAATCAATGATATATGAGGGTTACACCCTTAGGACTTCTGGAAATTCTTCCTGTCAAAAATAGAGGCCTAAGTAAGAAAGAAATTTTATTATCCCCTTTCCTACATCTGGATATATATTAAGGTTGACATGCCTGGAACTGCCACAGTAATCTCATAACCATGAGGAGAAGCTAAGAGATTTCATGAGGAATTTGAACTGGAACAAAAATGAGGGTTAGCCACTCAGTTAACCAACTCTGAAAAGGCTCTATTTGTAGCTTCTGGATAGATCAGAAAATAATTCTTTCCTATTGGTTAAGCCAATTATAGTTGAATTTTCTGTTATCTCAGCCAAAAAGCATACCAAATGAATAAATAATCTGATGGAAAAAGAAATATTTTGCATCATTTCATGAACTCCTTGTGGATTCATGATCAGCTAAGAATCATATAACTTTCTTTCTGGTAATGGGTTATACTACATCCCCTTCCAGATGTTTCTGAGAGTGCATACACTATACTCTTTGCAAGAATCTTTCTATAATTATTAAGTAAAATTTCTTTCAACATGGTCAATATGCGGAATAAAACTGAGGAAAGGGCACCCGTAATTAGAACCCTTAATTAGAATGAACTCATAAAATATTATATAAGAAAATAAAAGATATGTGAATATATATGCAAGTTTAAAACCACAAGAAGAAAATACTCATTTTGAGAGTTTGCAAAGCAAATTCAGATCAGCGAGGTGGGAAGGATGTTAGGTTAAAATATATTTGAGTATTATAAGAAGCAGATACAGGTTCTAATAGCTGGATATGGGTGTTTGGACACCAGCGCAGAGAAGGCAATCTAGGACAGAGGCCCTATTCATTCATGGAACTAGAGTTGAGATACCTACAATAAGCCATGAGTCACAGGGAAGACTCCGCCTCTGCCAGGTGGGGAAAGCAGCAAAGAAGCTTCTTGTATATCTAGGGTTGAGATAGAAAAAATAACTTCCCCAAATGCAGGCCCACCATCATGTGAATGAGCAGGTCCAAATTCATACCAACAGTAGGAGCAAAAGCTCCTAATGGAGAAATCAACATAAAAATTGACCCAGAGCAATCCTTATCAAAATAACACCTGCATTCTTCATGGAGCTAGAACAAACAATCCTAACATTTGTATGGAACCAGAATAGATCCTGAATAGAAAAAGCATTCTTGAAAAAGAAAACCAAAGCTGGAGGCATCACAATCCCAGATTGCAAGCTGCTTTATAAAGCTGTAATCATCAAGACAGTATGATACTGGCACAAAAAAGAGACACTCAGATCAATGGAACAGAACAGAGAACCCAGAAATGGACCCACAAACAAGGCCAACTAATCTTTGACATAGTAGGAAAGAATATCCAATGAAATAAAAGACAGTCTCTTCAGCAAATGATGCTGGGAAAACTGGACAGCGACGTGCAGAAAAATGAACCTGGGACACTTTCTTACACCATACACAAAAATAAACTCAAAATGGATGAAAGACCTAAACATTAAGACAGGAAGCCATCAAGATCCTCGAGGAGAGAGCAGGCAAAAACCTCTTTGACTTTAGCCTCAGCAACTTCTTACTCAATGTGTCTCCATAGGCAAGAGAAACAAAAGCAAAAATGAACTACTGGGACCTCATCAAAATAAAAAGCTTCTGCACAGTGAAGGAAACAATCAGCAAAACTAAAAGGCAACCAATGGAATGGGTTGCAAATGACATATCAGATAAAGGGGTTAGTATCCAAAATCTATAAAGAACTTATCAAACTCAGCACCCAAAAGCAAATAATCCAGTGAAGAAATGGGCAGAAGACATGAATAGACACTTCTCTAAAGAAGACATCCAGAGGGCCAACTGACACATGAAAAGATGCTCAACATCACTCATCATCAGGGAAATACAAATCAAAACCACAATGAGATACCACCTCACACCTGTCAGAATGGCAAACATTAACAACTCAGGCAACAACAGATGTTGGCGAGGATGCGGAGAAAGAGGATCTCTTTTGCATTGTTGGTGGGAATGCAAGCTGGTGCAGCCACTGGAAAACAGAATGGAGGTTACTCAAAAAATTAAAAATAGAACTACCCTACAACCCAGCAACTGCATTACTAGATATTTACCCAAGGGATACAGGCGTGCTGTTTCAGAGGGGCACATGCACCCCAATGTTTTAGCAGCACTATTGACAATAGCCAAAGTATAGAAATGGCCCAAATGTCCATGTATGGATGAATGGATAAAGAAGATGTGGTATATATTTACAATGGAGTATTACTGGACCATCAAAAAGAATGAAATCTTGCCATTTGCAACCACATGGATGGAATTAGAGGTTATTATGCTAAGCAAAATTAGTGAGAGAAAGACAAATATCATATGACTTCACTCGTATGAGGAATTTAAGAAACAAAACAGATGAACATAAGGGAAGGGAAGCAAAAATAATACAAAAACAGGGAGGGGGACAAAACATAAGAAACTCTTAAATATAGAGAACAAAGGGTTGTTGGAGGGGTTGTGGTGGGGGGGTCAGGGAGATGGGCTACATGGGTAAGGGACATTAAGGAATCCACTCCTGAAATCATTGTTGCACTATATGCTAACTTGGATGTAAATTTAAAAATTAATTAATTAATTTTAAGAAATGGACCCAGAAAGAGTGAAACCATGAACTCTCAGAAAAGGCAAAGCCAATATCCCCCAACAGGGTTATTTTCATAGCTCAGGAAACCCGTAATGCCATGGAAATCTGTCTCAGCCGAAGATGAGCTCTCAGTTGAAGATTCAAACCACAGGAGGGAGTGAATTACTGGGATGGAGTGTTAGATGGTACAACAAAAAGAAGAATTTACACATTAAGAACAAGAAATAGAAAATCATCTGAAAGGGACTTTAAAATGGTTATTTTTAAATTTTTTTCAATGTTTATTTATTTTTGAGACAGAGAGAGACAGAGCATGAACGGGGGAGGGTCAGAGAGAGGGAGACACAGAATCTGAAACAGGCTCCAGGCTCTGAGCTGTCAGCACAGAGCCCGACGCGGGGCTCGAACTCACAGACCGCCAGATCATGACCTGAGCTGAAGTTGGCCACTCAACCGACTGAGCCACCCAGGCACCCCTAAAATGATTATTTTTAAAATATTTAAATAGGTAAAGAGAAAATAGAAAGGATAAAGCAAGCACAAAACAGTATAAAAAAAGAACAGATATGGAAAATGGAAAAGAATACAATGAAAATCTTAAAATGAAAATCATAACTTACTACAATTTAAAAAAAGCAATTAACTAAACAACAAAACAAATACACAGGAAAAAAATACCGTATATATTGGAACATAGATCTAAGGAAATGACCCAGAATGTGTAACAGAGAAGTAAGAGAAGTTGAATCATGGAAAATAGGAAGACAGGGTCTAAACTATGTCTGACAGGAATTCTAAGATAAAATTAAATGAACATGGGAGACCTGATGTTACAAAAGAAAATGGCTGAGAATTTTCCAGAATTGAAAAAAAAGTCATCAATCCTAAGATTTAAGGATCACCCGAGGACCTAAATAGGACAGCTAAAAACAAATTCATACCTAAAAGAATCATTGTAGCAAAACTGCAGAATATTAAACAGAAGCAAAATTCTTAAATGCTACTAGAGATTAAAATACATATTCCTACGAAGGAAAAACAATTATATAGACAAAGACTTATAGTCAGCATAATAGCTAATATTTACTCAGTGACTGATGTGGGATGGACATTGTTTTTTGTTTGTTTGTTTGAATTTTATTTGAGAGAGAGAGAGCTCATGTGTGGGGGAGAGGGGTCGAGTGAGAGAGAATCTTGAGAAGGCCCAGGCAGAGCTTAACCCTACAACCCTGAGATCATGACCTGAGCTGAAGTCAAGAGTCAGATGTTCAACTGACTGAGCCACCCAGGCACCCCTGGACATGGTTTTAAGTATCTCTTACTCTCTTACTTAATGTTCACAGCAGTTTGATGGGGAAGATGCTGTTGCTAACCCCATTTCACAAATAGATATGGAATAATGGATAAAAGACAATGGAATAATGTATTCAAAATGGTGAGACATAATTCTATCCAGAGGTCTCTTCATCAGAAATGAAGCTGGGGGGTTGTTTATTTCTTTCCTGATAGATGCATTTAATAATCAATAAACATTTAAAGAGTTGAATAATAATACAGAATATGTGTTAAAAATAGCCACACCAGACATGTCACATTGTCATAAATTCCTCAGAGTTATGTATGTGGTCATTTTGTGTGTGGTGAGCACAGCAGAAACTGGTAGATAGTTTTTAACCAAATCTTGGTTTTTCAATGCCAAACCAGACTGAGTTAAAGAAGCTGCAAAAGAAAATATGCAGGTTAAACTGGCACAGTGATTCCTTTCCAAATATTTCTACAGCACAAAAGATGGTCTTCTGTATCAGTAAAACAAGAGCCCTTTAAGTATTTCAAACACACAAAAAAATCCAGTACGAGGAATTGCTTATTTACTGATGGAAGAACTAAAGAACCAAAGAGTGCTATGAAGCAACCTTACGTTTAGCAAAAGCAAGGTGGCTCCCACTCACCTAGGGCTGGAGTGACAAAAGCAGGAGGTGGTTATACCAGAGTTTAGGAGTCAGGGTCACCTGGTGGGCCTGTCTAATGGGAACTGAGATCATCGAAGGGAGCGACATCCTCTAGGAACTGGAGCCACACTGGTATTGCAGCAACTCTCGGCATTGCCACCTGCAACAGAGCCAGGAGCAGTGGGGGATATCCTGGCTTTTATCCTTCCCTAGCTCTCCAGGCTTCCACTAGAGCCTTCCATTAGTGAAACCCATCTAGACAGACGGCAAGAGAGCACAGGAAATGTAGCATCCTGCAATGCACACAACAGGCAGAGGATGCATGGTTCTCCAACTCTTCCGTCTGCCTGAGTTCCTCCACTTCAGTTTGCTAGTCAACGTAGGCCTGAAAGCGGCAGGTATGTTTTGTGTGGCAATGACTGAGCTGACCCCTCTTTCATGCAAAGGCAGTGCTTCTTTCCAGTCAGAGTCCTGTTCTACAAGCTCGAACTTTACTTAAGACCATCTATCTATCGAGCTTTTTTGCAATGCCTACGTCCTCTCAAAGCTACTCTGCCCAGAAGCTAATAGAGGAATGTAAAAATAGCTTTAGCGGTCTTTCAGCATGGATTTTCTTATTTGTATTCTAAGTAACTCATTTAGGCAGACCTAGAAAGCTTCTTATTTGCATTTGTTTTGCCCACAGAAAATTCACAGTTTGCCACTGCTTCACGTCATAGAAATAATCAAAATACAAATTGCTTGAACTGTAAAGACAGCAGCTCAGAAAACCTAGGAAAAGGAAAAAAAATTAGGGCACATTTTAAACATAAGTGAAAGGTGTTTTTGCCCTGGCTATCTTCAACTTCTGTCTGTAAAGCACAAGCAGAAAAGAATTTTGAGAATTACTTACTTAGTTCACAGAAACTTCATCTTCTCTGAAATCTTATTTTTGACCAAGTGAACCAGAAAAGATGTCAATGTTAAATCTGTTTTCATCTAATGTAGATAACCAGAATCTATATAATTTTTCTTGAATTACAGTTAAGCAATAACTACTAGTCATCTTTATCTACCATCAAAAGAAAAGCATCTGAAAGAAGAATATGCTATTGATCAAATGAAGAGTGTTTGTTAACTTTCATTTTAAATATATAATTATCTATAATATTAAATTTTAGCCATAATATTTTTTATTCATCTATTAGCCTTCATAGAGATTAATGGTTTAATGAAATATTATAGTATTAACTCTGTTGGGCATTTTTGGTGATAGAAAGTATTTTTGGTGGTAGTGTAGTCAATTGTTAACTACTGTGTCCAGAACTGAGGTAGATTTTATAAACTGTCCTAATTTTGAAACTGAGATTGCGCCCTGTATAGGGCTCTGTGCTGACAGCATGGAGCCTGCTTGGGATTCTCTCTCTCCCTCTCTCTCTGCAACCTCCTCCACTCATGCTCTCTCTCTCTCTCTCTCAAAATAAATAAATAAACATTTAAAAACAAATAGAACTACCCCACAATCCAGCAATTGCACTATTAGGTATTTACACAAAGAATACAAAAACACTAATTCAAAGGGATACATTCACCCCAATGCTTATAACGGCATTAGCTACAATAGCCAAATTATGGAAACAGCCCAAATGTTCACTGATTGATGAATGGATAAAGAAGAAATGGTGTATATATGTAATAGAATATTATTCAGCCATAAAAAATAATGAAATCTTGCCACTTACAACAAAGTGATGGTGTCAGACAGTATTATGCTAAGCGAAATAAGTCAGTCAGAGAAAGACAAATACCGTATGATTTCACTCATATGTGGAACTTAAGAAACAAAACAAACGGACATAAGAAGAAAAAATAGGCAAACCAAGAGGCAAACTCTTAATTATAGAGAGCAATCTGATAGTTATCAGATGGGAGTTGGGAGGGCAGATGAGTTAACTAGATGATAGAGATGAAGGAGTTCACGCGCTGGGATGAGCACCAGGTGTTGTATGTAAGTGTTAAATCACTATATTGTACACCTGAAACTAATATTACACTGTATGTTAACTGGAATTTAAATAAAAATGGGAAAAAAACAAAAAAAATTAAAGAAAATAAACTGTCCTAACTTTTAAAAACTTTTTGTGCTATCGGGGTGCCTGGGTGGCTCAGTTGGTTTAGCATCCAACTCCTGATCTCGGCTCAGGTCACAATGTCACGATTTGTGAGTTCGAGTCCTGCTGTAAGCACGGAGACTGCTTGGGATTCTCTCTCTCCTTCTCTCTCTGCCTCTCCCCTGCTCTCTCTCTAAATAAAACTTTAAAATAAGAAATTTTTGTGCTATCAATAAGCAATTATTTCGACTCTTGAGCTGCCTATGTGTATACATTTTCTTTTTAACGTTCAGTGCATATATATAGTTAGTATCACTTGACCAGTTATGTAAGAAAGCTTTGTGGAGTGAGTGTGAGTGTATTTGTGTTTGGTATATTTCATAAAGAACATTAGCACCCTCTTCTGGATGACTCTGGAGGCTGTAATGAAAATATTCTGTCAATCTCTTCCCATTTCCTAACAATGAACAGCTTGAATTGTTCATTAAATTTGCTCCCGATTAAAGCACAACCTTTGAGTAATTTAATTACACCATATATTTCTGAAACACTGATAAGTGCTAGCATCAAAAAAAACCACTTCATTGCTAAATGTTACCCACTGGGAATAAGTGTTTGGCTTACGAAAAGGAAAAAAAAAATGCTGTTTCTACATTTCTCAGATTGAGTGTCCCCAGTGACTCTTGAATATACACAGCTATGCAAGGAGGAAGGAGCAGAAGGACAGACAAGGAGAGCAGACTTGAGCATTCTTCTGCCAGCTGTCAGTACTTGAAGAGCAAGTTTATGCCCTCCTATGCTTTAATACCAGCCACTGACATAATGCAATATTCTTTTATTCAACTGGACTTTTAAAAAAAATCAGATACCTTTTCAATCACACTGCCTGGAATTCCCCAGATGCTTCTGTGATAGATATCGTATGAGACTGGTGATGGAGACGGGATGTACTTGCTTGATTCATTCATTCACTCACTCACTCACTTATTCATTCTACGAATATTTAGTGTGCATCTACTGTGTGGCAAGCACTCTTCTAGGTCCTGGAGATCTGGGGAACAGACTCCAGCTCCCGACTTCATGGAGACTACATTTCTGAGCGAAGGGACATACAATGCAGAAGTACAAACATGGTATGTCACATGATAATAATTTCTATGTAGGAAAATGAGAGTAAGTGGAATAAGAAGTGTTGGTAGGTGGTGGGGGGGGGCGTATTTTATACAAAGTGGTCAGAAAGTACTATTGATAAGGTGACATTTGAGCAGAGACATGAGTTAAGTGCAAGTTTAAACCTTGTGGGTATCAGAGAAAGAGCATTCCAGGAGAAGGAACAGCAAATGTAAGCCCCTCTGAGGTGTGGCCCTGGATTCCTTTTAAATATTGCCAATGCTGTGTAGCAACTCAGCATGTAACACAAGTTATGAGCCTGCTTGAGCTTTGGAATTTGAAAACTTGGGTAAGATGCTACATATTAGCAACTGACAAAGTACTTAAAATCTCTGAGTTTTTGTTTTCTCTGCTATAAAATGGGGATTTCTACAATTTCTTTCTTCCCTGGGATATTGTAAAAATTAAGTGAAATATTGCAGACAGGTATAGCACTGCTCCCGGTATTGTGCTTAGTTCAGGAAGTGTTAGCTCTCAAACGGGAAAATGCTTCTCAGGGACACTTGAATTTTCTGCAACATTTATGTATTAAATGGATCACAAATGTTAAACTGGAATGTTCTTCTAATAGTAGTCAAAAATCATAATGTAAGCAGAAATACTTCTTTTTCTGGGTTGTCCTGGACAAGCTGCTTTACCTTCGTGAAACTTAGGTTTTGCAAAACGAGGATATTAAATCGGTCACTGCAGTCTAAAGCCTCCAGGTCATATGAGGGCTACTCTCCCTGTTTTAAACCCCCAAATAAAATTTCTTTTCATAAGGATAATGAGGGGCTAGACTTTCAGGCTTGCTTTGGGCTGAGTTATGAGGCATGGAATTCAGTGGCTGAGGTCTCTGGCTATGGATTGTGACAATCTGGCCAAAGTGCTATCCCGAAAAGTTGTTCAATTTACATTTACCTGAAGAGCATTGCTTTCCTCAAACTCCTGTGTTCTTGAGATATTTTCAAGGGCTCCATTATCCAGATCTAACTCCAACACCTCCACTACCAATGAGCCTCCTTCCAGGATTAATTGTCTCTCAATCCCTTCTTCCCAAATTCCATTCTTTCTCTTTCTGCCTCTTGAGGGAAAGCCCCTTTCCAAGCTCACTCTGTAAGTCAGCTAAATATGGTGAGATGAAGTGTCTGAAGACTGTGAGGGGTGACTGAAGGAGCAGAAAGCAGAGAAATGATCCCTCCAGAACCATTTCCATGGGGGAAATGAGTCCAAAAGATGGGGTGGAGAATCAGGAATCTAGTCTATTCCTCCTAAGGCGTCTTTGTCCAAGTTTGAAAAATTGTCAGAGGGTCAGGTAATGCAGGCTGCCTTACTCATCCTTAGAATTTTTAAATAGGATTAAACAGAACTGGTCAGAGCATTGAAGGAACAGCTAGCTGCCCAGAGGCAAAGTAACGTACAGGAGGCCTTGGTGTGGCTAGCTGTTAAGTAGCAAAGTCTATTCGAGAAATTGCCCAGCTCATGTTAAAAATCTCCCTCCTTTTTCCTTGCAGAATTTATCAGAACCCCCAGAACCTGTTAAAGCTGATTCTGGAATTTACTGGATTTTGACTCTGGGCAAGTTGTTCAGCCTTTCCTGAGCCTCCGGCTCTGTTTGTAAAATGGGGGTGATGACAATTAGCCAGGAGAGTTGCCTGGCACATAGTATGGCTTCAGGGCATGGTAGCAATTATCAAGATAAAGGGGCAGCATGGTGGTTCTAAGGAGTTATGCATATTGTAAGGCACTTGCTAGCTGGAAGACAGTATGCTAATTTTGGTAAGATACAAGTAAGTATGAAATAAGAAATATACGAAATGGGCATGAAGAAGATCTGAAGACTGAAAAGTCAGATATTTTGGATGTTACATAATTAAGGTGTGGAAAAACTAATCATGCAGTTGGCAATCAGGCCTCATTTATTCCTCCTGAAGTTCCTACATGGCACCAAATCTACTCTAGTGGAAACTCGGAAGCAGTGACAACACAGGACATGGGAAATGGACACTATGCAATCACCTGCATTGAGACCAAAATCCATTGTACTAATCAGTTACTGGGATCTTTGCATAATTACACATGCTCATGGGACATTTACTGACTTTGTTAGCTCTCATGGCTGCTAACATGTGACCCTTGGGACAAACACCATCCTGGTAAGAACTAGCTTTTTCTTTCCAGTGTGGAGATATTACAACACAGTCAGAGCATAATTATTAGCTGTGTGTTGGTGACTCAGTTTTTCATTTTCACTTTTCTTTTGTTCTTAACCCTATATAATATTTATTTGCTGTCAAATGAAGTAGACACTGGGAAATAGTTGCATTAAATTCTATGTAATCCATTTCCCAAAACAAAAATAAACAAATATGTAACTCTTAAAAAGATTCTATTTAAACCACCTTAGGATTATTTAACACAATCTTTTTCATGTCAATAAGCATTTTAGGGAACATAAGGTGCAAAGGGCTAAAACAATGTGAGAATATGTTCAATTTCTTTTGTTTTTGGTTTTTTAATAATTTTTTTAATGTTTATTCATTTTTGAGAGACAGACCATGAGCTGGGGAGGGGCAGAGAGACACAGGGAGACAATCTGAAGCAGGCCCCAGGCTCTGAGCTGTCAGAACAGAGCCCGACACATGGCTCAAACTCACAAATGGTGAGATCATGACCTGAGCTGAAGTCGGATACTCAACAGACTGAGCCACCCAGGCGCCCCAAACTCTCTTTGAATTAAAGGTGGAAAATCAGAAAATCAGGAAATAATACTTGCAGTTAACAGACTGAAAAAATTTAAATATGTGATAAAATCCTAGTGGCTAAAGCTATGGAGAAGCAGAAATTTTTATTTTATTTTATTTTATTTTACTACTTTACTATTTTATTTTATTTTATTTTATTTTATTTTATTTTATTTTAGTTTAGTTTAGTTTAGTTTAGAGAAGTATGCACTTCTGTACAAGATTGTGGTGGTATAACCTTTCCGGAGGGGAAATGTTGTCCTATCCATCAGTATTTAAATGATACTTTCCCTTGCACTTTCTCCTGGGAATTCCAAAGCTAGGACTTTTATTGTCAATATTCTTTCATAAATTTTCAAGCTAATGGACGAAGATGGTTAATGTGGCTTATAACAACAGCAACAGCAATCAATGGAACAACAGAAATTACTACCTATATTTCATAAATAGGACATATATACGTGTGACGAGATAACATTTTGTAATATTACCTGTTTGGGGGGTAAGACTGATTATCTTTTTCACCTGGTGTAGGGGGTCCCTTGCTTCAGGGGACAAATGGCACAGCAGAATGCAAATGACAAATACGTAGAGAACATTTGGCTTTTGAGTTTCAAATGCTTAGACCCTGATATTTAGAAGCTTGTGCAGTAAACAAGAGAAACCTATTTATCTGCCCTCCAAGATAAAAACTTCCTGGGTTGGCAAAAGGGAAGCAGTTACAGAAGGAGCATGTATGTGCACTAGAAAGGAGCCTTCCATTTCAGGCTGAATCCAGGGACGGTTAGTAACAAAAGCTACAGATCATTTTGCTGAGTCTAAGAGAAAAGAAAACCTGCCTCTTAGATAGAGGACTGCATGGGACTAGAATCTACCCCCACCCCCAGCCAACTCCCATGACCACCAATGTTGACACCATCCTGACATAGTGCTGAAAAAACAGAATAGGAAGGAATGGCTCCCAAATGCCAGCATGGTTCAGTAATCCCGTGTGTCTGAGAGTGGCATAGACACATCAGGGAGATCCAAAGAATCTAAGGGAAATGGAGTAGGAGTCAGGGATGATCAACAGAGATCTACATGGAGCAGTGCTTGAGGACCAGGAGGAATAGTAGACATCTTAGCATCTGCCAGCACAGAATGACAATAACAAGACAACATCTTGTTAGATGCCACACTCGTGTCTTAGGACTTCTGCTCTACATACGTCTCATGGAACTCAGATAAATGCCATGCAGAAAAACCCTGAAGTAGCAGAGATTCCGTTTTTGGCCACCCATGGGAATTGAATCTTGAGATGAAATTAAGTTGAGCTAAAGAGAAATAAAGATAATTGAACGTCTTCCTTACCTTAGTTATTGGAATGAGACAGTCTCTCACTTCACATACCATGGAGTAATACGTATGGAAAATAATGAGGCAAGCAAATATGCTCCAATGTGAGATCTGCAAGATAAATTTTACATTAAAAGAGGGAAAAAACAATTTGAAAGTACGCATTCATTTGCATAAAAATGTTGTATGTGCTAAATGTTTCAAGGATATGAAAGAAACGAGTAACTGATTTCCTTTAGACACTGAGACTTTTCATTTTACACCATTTTCTAAAGATTTCTTTTAAACCAAGAGTATATATTACTGTTATAAAACATATTTACAATGCATAATAAAATATCCTTTCATCTTTATACCATGTTTTGTGATCCATTACACTGAATTAGAATTCCATTTATGTAGCATTTATTTCAATAATTTCAGAATAAAAGATGAAAATATGGGTCTTAAATATCTTTTGAGTGTGGCATAAAGCTGTCAAAGAGAACTCATTTGGTTTTCTTTTTTCAGTGACGAAGGGTGTTGCAATGTGCCTTTAAGGAAAACAACTCTTTCTCCATCGTTTCTGTAAAAGTCAACACGCAATTTTTCTCACCACAAAACTACAAAAAGTTTTTCTTAAAATGTGTTGATAATCAGAACAAGGACATATGATTTGAAGAACTGGGCAAAGTCATACATTTTCATATGCCCTAGCCTATGGTCATACATGTAGGTAATAGACACTGAACATATCACCAGAATTTAAATATGCAGAAAAGAATGGCTACCTTCAAAGTCATCCTGCAGTTATTCTAAGCCATGAAAACTATTTTGTAAGCCATTGTTTTGAATTGCTGTTAGAACGGATAGCATATTATTTTGATTGTTGTAACAGGTGCCAAGTAATCACCATTTGAGGGTGGATTTAAATTTTAATAGCAGCTAAAGGGCATTTAGAGTCAAGAATGGTAAGACAGTTGTTCAATAGAGATAATAAATTTACAATTAAAAAACAAGTGGGGTACTATAAAATAACATGATTGTTCCACAAACTCTGAAGGAAAGAATGTCTATTGCCCCAAATAAACTCTTTTTTAAATGTTTATTTATTTATTTTGAGAGAGTGCACTCAAGTGCACACATGAGTTGGGGCGGGGCAGAGAGAGAGAGAGAGAGAGAGAGAGAGAGAGTCCAAAGCAGGCTCCACACTGTCACTGGGGCTCAATCTCACAAACCATGAGTTTCATAACCTGAGCTGAAATCGAAAGTCGGACTCAACCAACTGAGCCACCCAGGTGCCCTGAAACTCTTGAAAGTCTGCAGCATCATTTGAACAACTGTATTGCCTTCCTATCAGGCTACTTTAAAATAATAATTTTGATGAATGAATTTTAGCCTCTCTGTTAAAAATCAGTCTAATGACTCATGGTGGTAGCATTCTATATATCATAACTTTTTAAATATGGAACTACAGGATTTTAAAAACCAATTTAGTGGGTGCAACCAATATTAAGAATATAGAAAAGAAAATATCAGAGTTTATGATATGTAGTCAGGGAAGCACCATTTTATCAAACTTTGTTTCAGTTATTTATTTTTAGCCACACATTCATTATTCAGTAAAAATTTATTGAGCCCCTGTTTTGTGCTAACCCAGGGCTCTAGACCAGAATCTTGCCCTTGTTCAAATTTTGGGCCAGGTACTCCTTTATTGTGTGTATGTCTAGCAAGGAGGAGATTGTCCTTTGCGTTGTAGGATATGTAGAAGCAACCTAGGTGTTATGGGCTGAACTATGTCCCCCATATTTCATGATCACTCCTCTCCAGGTGAGTTTGGCCATGAGCTTCTAGGACTTCTCACTTGACCGGGCAGCTGGGTTGGTTAGTAGAACAAGAGAGAAGCTGAAGCTTCTAGTTTCTTAAGAGTCCAGAACGTGACACAATGTATCCCATTGACAAGGTAGCCCTAAAGCTAAATTAAATAGGAGGGAACATCAGCTTCACACTTTGATGAGAAAAGTGTCAAAGAATTTGGGGGTCGTGTTTCAAAACTGCCACATCTTCAAACAACCACATTAAGTGTATTTTCTATTAATATGTCCTAATCTTACAGACAACTAAAACAAAGAGAGATTAAGTAATTTGCCCAAAGTCACATAACTTTTACATGTTATCTTTTGGTCTTCAAAGACAAACCACAGCGATTCTGCTGTTCTGCCTCTACTTGCAATTAGCACATATAAAACTCCATCCACATCCTTCAGGGGTGCCTTGCTGGCTCAGTCAGTTGGGCCTCCCACTCTGGATTTCGGCTCAGGTCATGATCTCACAGTTGGTGGGATCACACCCCACGTCGAGCCCCGTGTCAAGCCCCACATTGGGCTCTGCACTGACAGCACACAGCCTGTTTGGGATTCTATCTCTCCCTCTCTCTCTGCCCTTTCCCTCCTCATGCACAAGCACACACTGTCTCTTGTTCATAAATAAACTTAAAAACAAAAAAACCCACTCCACATCCTTCATAATTTAGAGCCTGGAATAGCTGTTTGAGGGCAAAAGACACAGGGGTTCCATAAAATGAGAAAAATATGGATAGAGATTTTATCTGATGGTGGACAGATTAAAAGGTGAAGGAACTCAGTAATCTGTGCAACAAATATGGAACGATTAGAAGATATGTGATCACAATGGAGTACTACATGGCAATGAGAAAGAACGAAATAGGGCCCTTTGTAGCAACGTGGATGGAACTGGAGAGTGTGATGCTAAGCGAAATAAGCCATACAGAGCAAGACAGATACCATATGGTTTCACTCTTATGTGGATCCTGAGAAACGTAACAGAAACCCATGGGGGAGGGGAAGGAAAAAAAAAAAAAGAGGTTAGAGTGGGAGAGAGCCAAAGCATAAGAGACTCTTAAAAACTGAGAACAAACTGAGGGTTGATGGGGGGTGGTGATGGGTATTGAAGAGGGCACCTTTTGGGATGAGCACTGGGTGTTGTATGGAAACCAATTTGACAATAAATTTCATATATTGAAAAAAAAAAAAGAGAAGATATGTGATCAACATGATGCTTGAATTTAAGCAAAATAATAATACATTAGAAAGTCTCTCCGGACTTGAGGTCTTTTTGAAAAAATTATTCCAGATAAAGTTGCACATGCCCATTAAGCATGCAGTGAATCTTTGAGCTTTTAAGAGGAAGTGCTCTAAGTAAAAAGTAATTTTATTAAAAGCCAAAACAACTCCTATCAGCACATAGCAGGAGTATGCGTATTTTTTTATTGTGTCTCAGAACTGAATGCTAAATAGAGTCTCGTATTTTTTGTAATGTAAATGTAAGTGGTACTTAGCCATTTAACACAAAACCCAGTTCTGCCCTTCCTAACAGAAAATATAGAAATGTTTAAAATTCAGTGGAGGGCACATTACGGGCTTATTGCCCAAACAGGTATCTTCCTCCAAGGAAGACACAGGAGCTATTCAAACTCATAGATATAATTCAAATGCATTCTTTTTTTTTTTTTTAATTTTTTTTTTTTAACATTTATTTATTTTTGAGACAGAGAGAGACAGAGCATGAACAGGGGCGGGGCAGAGAGAGAGGGAGACACAGAATCTGAAACGGGCTCCAGGCTCTGAGCTGTCAGCACCGAGCCCGACGCGGGACTCGAACTCACGGATCGTGAGATCGTGACCTGGGCCAAAGTCGGCCGCTTAACCGACTGAGCCACCCAGGCGCCCCTAATTCAAACACATTCTTAAGTATACAGTATACAGTGGCAGTTTGGTTTCCAATGACACTCTTCAACTGAAATTTGTGCTGTTTAAAACAAGACAAAACAAAATTTCCTTTCCTTTTTAATCTGAAGAATCGGTATAAGAACGATGATTATTTTCTAGCCAGTGATAAATACTTCTGCGTCCATGATATTCAATATACCAGCAAGTAGAGAAGAGGACAAGGTATTTGATCACTGAACTTCTACATTCCACGTGGGCTGGGAACCTGCCTGATGCATTCACTCTTGTAACTCCACTCCCTGGTACATTTGTGTGGAGTAGACATTCAACAGACAGTTCCTGAATAAATGAGATGTTTCTTTTGCTCCAAGAAATAATATTTAGTCAGAGTGCGTGTCCACTTAATGGACTTAAATCACATTTATCAATACTTAAAAATATATTTTACCTCACTTCCTTAATTGTTATGGAGAAGCAGGGGCATTAGAGACAACTTCTCTTAAAATTTTTAAAAAATTATTTTATTTTGAGAAAGAGACCATACGCACACATGGGTGAGGGGCAGAGAAAGAGAGAGAGAAGGAGGCAGGAAGGGAGAGAGAGGGGCGGGGGGAGAGAGAGAGAGAGAGAGAGAGAGAATCTTACGCAGGCTCTACGCTTGGCATGGAGCTGGACGCGAGGTTTGATCCCACGACCCTGGGATCATGACCTGAGCTAAAATTAAGAGTTGGACACTCAACCAACTGAGACACCCAGGTGCCCTTAAACTTTTCTTTTCTTTTCTCTTCTAGTCTTTCTTTCTCTCTTTCTTTCTTTCTCTTTTTTTCTTTTTTTTTTTTTTTTTTTTTTACTAATGAAGAAACTGAGTCTAGAAACACAGACTCTAGCATACCTGGCCAAAGTTCACAGATGCTGCAGAGACCCAAATCAGAGCTCCCCATCCAAGTGGACACAGACTTTGCCATACTCATTTTTTTTAACGTTTTTTCATTTTCTGAGGGACAGAGCATGAGTGGGAAAGGGGCAGAGAGAGGGAGACACAAAATCCGAAGCAGGCTCCAGGCTCTGAGCTGTCAGCACAGAGCCTGACGTGGGGCTTGAACTGACGAACTGTGAGATCATGACCTGAGCCGATGTCGGATGCTCAACTGACTGAGCCACCCAGGTGCCCCTTGCCATACTCATTATTAATGCGAAAGGAAACACATCTATATCTTACCGAGTCAAGTACATGCCCATGTTCCCCCAGGTGGGGCTTGGCCCAGACAAGAGTAGAATCTATTACATAAATGTGTCCAAGCATTTGTGGTTTCTTTTTCTTTCTTTTCTTTCTTTTTTTTTTTTTTTAGCACTATTGCCCTGTTATTTTTTTCACTACCTTTATATCACCTATCTGACAACATTCAAATGCTGAAAACAACAGGTGCCTGTTGTGTTTATTAATACAGTGCCTAG
The DNA here is from genome assembly GCF_023721935.1 of Panthera uncia. Taxonomy (NCBI): domain Eukaryota; kingdom Metazoa; phylum Chordata; class Mammalia; order Carnivora; family Felidae; genus Panthera; species Panthera uncia. Next base: position 29,461,902 of record NC_064816.1, read on the forward strand.
TACGTGATAGGTTCTCAATAAATTGTTAGTAGGAGGAAATAAAAAAATAAAATTATGTTACAACATCCTCCTGAGTTTCACTTGTTCAATATATTGGTTCAATCTATGCAGGTTTACTCAGGGCTGGCTTCTCCACTCAGGCCAGGGGCACAATGCCTAGGAAGCATGAAGAGGCTCATAAAAATGTTTCAGTATCCTTTAAAAATCAGAAGAAAAAATTTATATGATCCAGTCTGGATTATATTCATTTTTACGCCAATGCAGTTATAAAATACAAGTTTTAGTATGTTTTTGAAAAGAAAGAGCCAGGAAGGCAAGTTGCTTAGGGCCCACGAAAGTTATACTATGGCCCTGGGCTCTCCTGGGATGCTTTAAGAGCTGATGCATGAAACTACAGACCTGCACTGAGCTCACTGAAAACCTACAGACATGAACGTGGAGCTCAATGTGTGTACCCAGCAGTTGGAGAAAGTGTGCTGGTGTCTGGCTACTTGCTGAGAAATATACTGGGTTAACTAATGGTAGAGATGTTAAAGTCAAAGATGGAAACTCTGGGTGAGCTGCTCTCTCAAAGTTTATTGGGAAAAAGGATTCACAAGTTTTTTTCTGTGGACCACCCATAAGCCACATGTAATGGATCAGTAACATGTACATTACATGTTACATTACATGTAATGGATCCTCTTAGCCTCCTGGGGCTGCCAGTTTCCTAAGAAGCTGCAAAGGGAATAAGTTACCAGTGGAGGCAGGAGCACACACCTTAGGTCAATGACAGCCAGGTGAGTGGTCCCTGATGGTAGGGATTGGGAGTGTCTTTCTGAAAAAGAGAAAGTCTTCCAGGCTGAGAGGGAACGAAGCCACTTTACAACAGTATCAGTCAACTAGGAGCCTTCCTACTCACTGACACTGACCACTTTTCATTTCTGCCAGAAACCTGTTAGCAAGGGAGAGAGGAGGAGCAAGGAAAGAGTGAGGGAAGCAATCCACAGCATCCTCCGCCATGTTGGTTTGGGCTTAGGGAAAGATTTAACTTTTACTCAGTTTTGCTGCTTTGATTATTAAATGAGACTGGAAATTACAAATTTCAGAATCAAGAAAATTGTAAATAACCTATAGCTTTTTGTTGAGAGAGCAATTCAAAATCATGTCTGAGGTTTCTTTCAGGGGCCTGGGGCAATCATGGGAGACAAAAAAATAAGGCAATTTGTTCAGTATCATCCATTTCAGTGGAAATATTCTGAAACAGTCAATACCTCCACAAATGGTTTCACAAATTCAGATTTCCCATCACTTGAATGTTCATTATTTCACACTGTGGAATAATCAATCTTCATATAAATAAGCAAATAAAATGAGCATAGAATTTAATTCATGATTCTATATGCCAAGTCATAAGTGAGGGCTGAGAGCTCCCACAGAGCCTTCTGAAAGAGGAAGATACTGGTCAAGGACTACATGACATGCAGACAGCAAAAGGAGAGGCCTGGGTGATATTAAGGAAATTTCCATTTCATGTTGCAGAGTACTGATCACATCAGTCAATCTATTCTGGATACATACAACACATGTGTTTGTGATCACTTCTGTTTATATACAAATATTTGTGGAAAATATGGAAAATTTAGAGAACTTAGTATCAACCTGTTTTCATATAGGGGAGTTGAATAGAACTGTTGAGGATTCAAAGTAAATGTCCCAAATATGTTATTTTTTGAAGTTTCTTCACTGTGTCAACCTAGAAATTTCTTTTTTTTTTAATGTTTTCACCATCCGCCACCATACAGTTATTACAATATTATTGACTATATTCCCTATGCTGTACTTTTCATTTCTGTGACTTATTTATTCTATAGCTGGAAGTCTGTACCTCTTAAGCCCCTTTACCTATTTTGCCCATCCCCTACCCTCACCCCTCTGGCAACCACAAGTTTGTTCTCTGTATTTAAAAGTCTGGGTTTTTGGGCCGCCTGGGTGGCGCAGTCGGTTAAGCATCCGACTTCAGCCAGGTCACGATCTCGCGGTCCGTGAGTTCGAGCCCCGCGTCAGGCTCTGGGCTGATGGCTCGGAGCCTGGAGCCTGTTTCCGATTCTGTGTCTCCCTCTCTCTCTGCCCCTCCCCCGTTCATGCTCTGTCTCTTTTTTCCAAAAAAAAAAAAAAAAAAAAAAAAGTCTGGGTTTTTTTAGTTTGCTTGATTTCTTTAGATTCCACATATAAATGAAATCATGTGGTATTTGTCTTTGTGTGACTTATTTCACTTAGCATATCAACCATAGATATTTCTCTCAATTTCTATATAATTTTAATATACAACATATTTGTGAATTTAATATACAACATATTTTTCAAATAATATTAATGATAATAAATGAGAAACCATTTACATATTTAAGTATCCCATTTATCTATTTCCCCAAATATAAGCATAAATTCTGTTTTCTTAATAATCTAGGATATGATTTGCTTATGTGTTGCAGACTATGAGTTTGGAGTTCTCTCTTGTCCAGCAAGAGAGCTGATGCAGAACTGAATATGAGAGAGGCTAATGTCCGGGAGGAGACAAGAACCCCAAACAGGGGTTCCATCTCCATATTCACTGAGCTCACAACATATTACCCACGTGGTGAATGTGAAGAAAACAAGATCTTACACATGTGAATGTGGAGAAAACAATCAGACAGTAATCATTAATGTGTGTGTGTGTAAGAAGCAAAGAGCCTGGGGGAACATGTGGAGTTTGTGATCAAAGTACAAAAGTATTTTGTACAAAGTACAAAAGATCAGATGGGAAGTAATTTCCTGCAGGTGATATAACAAGTTACTCATGATCCCATTCTAACCCATTTGTGTAAGTAGAACCTCTTTCCCCATACCTAAAGAAATTAACTAATGATGAATTTGCTCACAAATGCTTGACCATGGAAAGGTGGGTGTGAGGTTTCGAGTTGAAATGAAAAGTCACACAACTGCTTTTAAGGTACAGAAGACTCATCTTAGAATTTATGTAACAGCCATTCCTGTCTGGTTCTTTTTTTTTTTTTACTGTTACTTCCAGTGATTATTTCTCAGAAATAAAGAAATGTTAACGTATTCATTGATGGAAACACTGGCAGGTAAGTCTTTTGTAAGACTTTTTGCAAGACTTTTGAAGATCCCGTTCACCAAAAATACCTACCCGCGGCCCTTCGCGGAACTGATGTTTTAAGCCCATCCTATCTTTTCCAATCACATCCCATTCAAACCTAGTTTGTTGCATTCTACATTTACGGGCCACCAAAGGGATGCCAGACACCAGGCTTAGCAATGAATGGGCTACAAATATGATTGATCTATATTTCCTACCTTTAAGGAGACCATTTATTTATCCAATAAGCATTTTCTGTGAGCCTATGATGTGCCACATTTCCTGTCGAAGTTGGAGATACAGGAGGCAGCCAAGATTCTGCCATGTGGAGCTTACATAATATAATGGGCAGGTAAACACTGACAAGGTAAATTGGATCATAATTGTTATACAGAAGTAGAGGGTATTAAGATAGCACAGGACAAAGGCACCTAACTTAGTCTGGAATATTAGATAGGCTTCTTTGCTAACATCAGACATTACATTACAAGAAGTAGAATAAAACCAGAGAATTATAAGCTGAAAGAAACATTTTCAAAGTGAAAAGAGCACTGGGATAAGAGTGGCCAGTTCTGATTGGTTTATGACTGAAGGAAGTGGAAATCTAGGCTTCCCAGAATAGATGCCACTGGAACTGAGCAATGAGGGACATTTTATTAGGGTACAGTCTAAGCAATCTAACAAACTCCAAAACATAATGGCATGAACAAAGTACTACCTTGTAACAGACCAAAGATCAGATGATGCTATCATCCTCCAGATATGACCTTCATCCTTGACGCCAAGGTGGCCGCTACAGCTCTTGTCATCACATACGGATCCCACCTGGCCACAAGAAAAAAAGGACGTAGACTGGTATGTGGAGACAAGGAAAAAACCCTGTTAAAATTTAAAGTGAAAAAAGTAGGTTGTGCAATAATATACATGGTATTAACTCACTTTTATTAATGATAGCATATATGCGTCATTTGAAATAGATATAACATATACATTATATTTTTAAAATATATTCATACATATATGCATATACATATAGTCGCATCCATATACTTCTATATAGAAAATTGTATATTCCTGTAAGCAATGGAAGTAGGAGGTGGGAAAAAAAATCTTACCTTAGGTAGTTCTAGATTATTTGAAGTTTTATGTGTACTACTTTTATAAATATGTGAAACATAAAGAGAAGAAAGGATATCATAGTGTTAGTGTGCTTATATTTTCTCTTCATAAGTTCTCATGAACACAAATGCACACAAAATATACATAAGACCAAAAAAAAAACATTACCTTTAATTAATCTGCATATAGAAATAAAGCCATGCAGAGAGAATTACATTTCTCTTGCTTAATTTATAGATCATGCTAAGGAAAAAGTAATCCCATATTCATTTCACTACTCGAAGAGTTGTAGAAAATTGTGTTATTTGTTATTCTATCATTGAGTATGATGGGTCCCTGGCTAGTAAAATAAAAGCACTAAGTAATGATGGACTTTTTTTTTTTTTTTTTAACTTCAGGATGTTAACCTATGGTTGCTAGATCTATCATTTTGTTTTTTTAATTAAGACTATTTTCTCTTCAGGGAAGTTTTAGGTTACAGCAAAATTGCACAGAAGGGACAGAGATTTCCTATATACTCTCTACCCCAACACAAGCATAGCTTCCTTTATTATCATCTTCCACTACCTGAATGGTAGAATTTTTACAACTGATGACATTACACTGACACACTGTAATCACCCAAAGTCCACAGTTTACATTACAGTCATCCTTGGCACTATATATAACATAGGTTTGGACAAATGTAAAGTGACATGTATCCATCACATGATATCAAACGGAGTATTTTCACTGCTTGAAAAACCCTCTGTGTGTCTCTTATTCATCCCTTACTCCACCACAATCTCTGGCAAACAATGTCATTTTTACTGTCCCCATAGTTTTGCCTTTTCTGGTAGGGCATATAGCCAGAATCATATACTGTGCTGCCTGTTCCGATTGACTTCTAATGTTTAACAGGCATTTAAGGTTCCCCCATGCCTCTTCATGGCTTGATTAATTTTTTTAATCAAACATGCTCCTATCACCTCATTTGTACTTAACAACCTATAACACTAAGGTAAAATAAGGAATCCTTTAAAATAAAACCTTTAGAAATCTTGAAAATAAATGGGAAAAGTGCTCTCCTCAATAATAAATGACATTGCAAAAATTACTAGTAGCGAGATGAAAACTAGTAGGACATACGATGACTGAGAGTGTGGAATACTTGGGAATAAACTTAAGCAGGTAAAAGACTTTTACATTGAAAATTACAAAACACTGAAAGAAGTTAAAGAAGACATAAATGAATGGAAAGAAATGCGTATTTGTGTACTGGAATATTTAGTAATGTTAACAATATCCGTAGCGCCCAAGGCAATCTCCAATCAATGCAATGCCTATCAAAATCTCAATGGCAGGGTGCCTGGGTGGCTCAGTAGCCCGACTCGTGGCTACGAGTGGTTTCAGCTCCAGGTCACTGATCTCACAGTTTGTGGGTTCAAGCCCTACGTTGGGCTCCATGCTGACAGTGCAGAGCCTGCTTCGGATTCTCTCTCTCTCTCCCTCTCTCTCTGACCCTTCCCCACTCATGTTCTCTGTCTCTCTCTCTCTCTCTCAAAACAATAAACTTTAAAAAATCCCAATAGAATTTTTCACAGAAATAGTAAAAACAATCTTAAAATTCATATGGAACCACAGAGACCTTGAATAGCCAAAATAATCTTGAGAAAGAACAAAGCTGAAGGCATCACACTTCCTGATCTCAAAATATAAAGTTACAATAATCAAAATAGTTTGCACTGACATATAGACAGACGTAGATCAATGGAACATAGTAGAGAGCTCAGAAATAAACCCAAGCATATATGTTTAACTGATCTTTGACAAGATTATCAAGAATACCCAATGGGGATAGGACAGTTTCTTCAGCAAATGATGTTGTGAAACCTGGATATCCACACGTGTTCTTTCCACAATTAAAAAAAAGAAGAGAATGTGGATAATCGATGTATATTTTATATTTTGGATAATTAGAAGGTATAAAATTAGTTCAAGCTCTCAAGAGTTATTGGGTTCAGGGCCACCTGAGTGGCTCAGTAGGTTGAGCATCTGACTTCGGCTTAAGTCATGATCTTGCAGTTCACGGGTTCAAGTCCCGCATCAGGATCTCTGCTGCCAGTGCAGAGCCTGCTTCAGATTTTCTGTCTCCCTCTCTCTCTGCACCTCCCCTGCTCATGTGCATGTGCTCTCTCTTTCTCTCTCTAAAATAAACATTAAAAAAAAAATTATTGGCTTCACTTCCATTTAGCTGTATGAACTTGGGCAAGTCTTCAACTTATCCATGACTCAGTTCCATTATTTGCAAACTCTGGATAATACTAACTAATTTGTAGTGGTATAAGAAGCTTATCACAGTGACTGGCACATAGTACATCCTCATTAGAAGTCACTTCTAAGAAAGCTGTCGATATCTGCTGACCATGATTTGGGGAAAGGATTCTTTCATTTTCTGTCTTCTTCCTCTCCCTCCCCACTCTGTTTCTCATCTTTCCTTCCTTCCTTCTCTTTTAGTGACTTTTTGGGTTTTAACCTGTCTTCTATTTCTGCCAAAGAACCTATGTAATTATACCTTTCTTCTGGGTATTATCTGCCAAGCAGGTGTAAAAGTGCAGTGCAGTGTAATTTAGTAAAGATCTAATTTTAGGTATTGGATTTGTGTTTCTCTGTGTGAGTGGTCCAGCAGTGCCCTCACACACACTTGTCAAGCTGTGTGAAAGGACCTTGGCCAGCAGAGAATACAACCATAAAGTGACAAAAGGGTCAATTTTCCAATGTCTCGCGTTTGAATTAATCTGAGTTTGTTTTTGACTTAAAGGTTCATATTGGTAAGGAATAAGTAAATGTGTTATAATTGTTGAATAGGATGGGGTTTTCTTTGGACTCATTTAGAGTAGATACAAAAGCCATTTTGTCATACTGAGGCATGAGGTCTATAGACCATCTGGAGAATTTACTAAAATGACAAGCATGTAGTGTCTAATTTGGATTACAGACTTTTATTAAAGATAGGAAAGAATTCATCTGATCTTTCCTATCTTTATCATCTGTAAGGGTTTTATAAGTATATGTATGCAACTGTTCCCTAAAACAAGGATAAAATTATTGCAGATTGCAAATATTCCCAAAACTATTTTTAAGAACATCCTAACAATCCCTGTCAAAGCTCTACTTGTAAACATCAAAGAAATAAAAAAAGACTTTCACATTGAATTGTATGTTCTTGGAAAGTGTATGTATATTGGGAAGCCTCCCAAAAACAATGTTACCAATGTTCTTATCAACCCCCGAAGAAAATTCCCAAGATTAAATGACAAGCTTGGAGTTTAAGGAGAAAGGAAAAAACAAGAAACATTTGAAGGAAAAAGAAATGAGAATTTTGAAAAGAAAAAAAGGAGATAGAAGAAAATAAATGATTTTTAAGTGTTTATAAGTCGTGGTGTATGACAGTCACTGGGATGCCAATGTCATAGGCTGTCTCCCTACCATTGTGGTAGGTCTTATGTCTTGGCTTTTTAGCAGCTTTCTGTACTAGATTCTCTAATGCCAGGTATTATTCTGGGTCCTTTACTTGTGAAAACTCATATATCCCTCCTTACAAAGCAATGTGGATGTCCAGTTAATCTCCATTTTGCTATAAGGAAGCTAAATGAAAAGAGTTTGAGAGCCTTGCTCAAGGTCACGTAACAAGGGAGTGGTAGAGCCAGGATATGAGGAGCACAGTTGATCTGTTTCCAGAATTTGAGTAATCCTCTCTTATGCTAGACCCTTTTTTCAGGCAGTAACACTTTAGTCAAGATGTATCCATTCTTTGGGCTTTATTTATGTCATTCAAAACTTGCAGTGGGTGACATGAGATTAACGCAAAGCGGGTGTGATCTATGAGTCTGTGAAAACATGGGAGTGATCCAAGAAGAATGTCAAGAAGGATGAGCATTTTGGAAAATGCAGTTAATGATGAAAGATAAAAATAATTAGAATGATTGAGCCTTTGAGAAGGGGAGGAGTTTCTTCTAATTAGGTTCATGGAAAAACAGTGGTAGAAGTTGTACGTGGAGTCGACAATGGTACCCATCTTTATTTCTTCAGAGACATTTCGTTTATGTTTCAGCAAGAAAAATATTTTTGCCTAAAGCTTGTGACATTTTCAAATTTGCAATGGAAACTGCATAGTATCTTTTTTCTTAGAAAGTTACAAGGGTAGGAGAAAACTCATGACTCTGCTGTTTACTATCTATAAAAGCTTAGCTGAGAGTTTTCATTTCTCTGAGCCTGTATTTTCTTGTCTACACAAGGCAAGAAAGTGATACAGACTTATGAGGTTGATGAGGATACTGAGTTATGCCAATAGGGGCACTGAGCATTCTATCCAACATCTACTTAATACTGAGAGTCATTATTATGATTACTGTTACAATTCGTATTCCCTGAGGTCAATGGTGAATCTTTGGACATGCATTTTGGTCTTCTAAATTTGCATGTGTTCAAGCCAGGCCATATTTACACAGACATCTTTTGTTTAAAACAAAGATGCAAATAGAAATAGTGAAAGCATTTTGTGATGTGAGTCCACATCGGTCTTGACATTTGAATTTTTGCATCAGTTATGATTATTTTTTTAATGTTTATTTATTTTTGAGAGAGAGAGAGAGAGAGAGAGAGAGAGAGAGAGCATGCACAAGCAGGGGAAGGGCAGAGAGAGGAGACAATCCCAAGCAGGCTCCGTAACATCAGCACAGTGCCTGACGCGGGGCTCGAACCCACGAACCGGGAGATCATGACCTGAAGTGAAACCAAGAGTCAGATGCTTGACCAACTGAGCCACCCAGGTGCCCCTATCAGTTATGATTATTAATTAAGAATGATGGGTGGCTGTCACTTAAGCATCTGACTCTTGATTTCAACTCAGGTCATGATATCATGATCCTGACATGGAGCCTGATGGGGCTCTATGCTAAGCATGGAGCCTGCTTGGGATTCTCTCTCTCTCTCTCTCTCTCTCTCTCTCTCTCTCTCTCTCTCTGTTCCTACCCCAATGAGTGTATGTGCATGCACACACGTTCTCTGTCAAAATAAATAAGTAAACATTTCATAAAAAAGAATGATCTTATTTGAATGCTAGTAATTCCATAGACGCCTATGAAATCTTATTTTGTGATGAAGTTTCAAGCCAAGTATAAACATGCACACATCCTTGTATATTGTATTTCAGCCAGTTTTTTCAAAGTAGGCTTCAAGCCCAGCACAAAGCCCAAAGCAGGGTTTGAACTCACAACCCTTCGATCAAAACCTGAGCCGAGATCACGAGTCAGACACTTAGCTGACTGACCCACCCAAATGCCCCTATATTGCAGCCATTTAAGACTGAAACATAAAGATGGCTTTACTTGATCTGTGTGTTGACAGATAATGCTGCCACTTATTGTAAAATTCGAATTCTTGAAAATATTTCCACACCAACTCCTTGACTGTGTACCAGCCCCATGCAAGCCAAATTTATAAGCAAATAATTACAGAGACATGTTATTGGGCTTTGCTTTTGTACTCACTAGTCAAGGAAAGATTTGGAAAGTTTAGGTTAGCAGCATAAGCAGAGAGTTCAATATATGACATTTGACTTCCACTCACTACTTACTTCCGGTATTTTAAAGGTCATAACATATGGATGGTATTTTCTCCTGTATTAAGGTGCTATGGATAAAATTTTAAATTACTTTTTCCTCTTTGCCAGAAGAGATATAGGAAGATGAAACCCAAGCATGTTATTTATTCCCTGTTACTGAGAGCAAGATTTAATTGCTTGAATAATTCAAGTTCATCTACTGCAGTTTGGTACTTCAGTTTTTGTAATGTTGATCCCCTGTGAGAGTCAAAATGGTCGTTTTTATAACTTAAATTTTGTTTATTTGCTTGTTTTACCACATGTTGACCTGGAACATATTGGATTTGTAATATATCCCACTACAGTGTAAACTCTGTGAAGGCAGGGATTTTGTCAAGCTCTTTATAGTACCGAGAACAGTACTAACACATAATAAGCATGCAGTCCTTACTTGTTGAATTACTTGTTGAAGTCCTAACTTGTTGTTAAGTCAAGGTTTCTCAACGGAGGCACTGTTGACAGTTTTTGAATAAATCTTTGTTGTGCGCAGCTTTCTTTTGTATTGTAGGAGGTTGAGCAGTATCCTTGGCTACAACACTTTGGATGCCAGCAGGTGCCAACAGCATCTTTCTACCCCCCCTTCCCCCACCCAGTTGTGACAACTTAAAGTGTCTCCAAACAATGCTAAATGTCTCCGTGGGGAGGGAAGGACCCAAACCTCCCTCTGTTGAGAACCAGGGCAGTAAATGAATGAATTGCCTTGGCACATCAAAGGAAGTCTTCATCAACCTAAGTCCCTGGTCGAAAATAAAAGAAGAATTTGGAAACTGATTTACATAACCAATACAGGCCACTAAAATGGATTGCTTACACCTCACCCTACTTAACATGATTGTTGAGCCAATGCAATAATCTGTTATAGTAAGAAAGAAGTTATCTTTTGTCGTCTTGTGGCAGAAGAGAAGGTGTCACCCTCAGCCACTGAGAATGATATTGTGACAGTGTTTATACCATCCCTCCTACTTCTCCCAGCCTAGTTCTTTAGGGAACCCACTGTTATCTCTGGGTCTGAAGACAGAGGTTCTAACCCCAAAGTCTACGAAACATTTAACATTGCAAATGTGATACGGAACTCTGGGTTATTTTGGTGATACAGCTGTCGGAAGCTCATACATTTCCGGAACGTGAAAAGCATCCTGTGACAATGTGTAATTGTTGTCTAAGCTATGACACATTTGCCATTTGCCACAATTCTGGCTTCCTTCACACGGTGTTTGGAGGACTGGAAAAATCTGCCACCATATTAGCAAGGAGAGATGTTGGGTGTGAAGAAAGACCTAGGGGGACAGGCTCAATAATCACACTTCAGCTGTGCCCACTCCTCAGCTCAAATGAAATGCTAGTGGGCAACAGCGTAAATAAATCACTCTCTGTCAAAAGAGTCACGTTTAGATGTTTATGTTTAGATGACCCTGGGCAAGGTAGCTAGCCTTTCTAAGCCTGGATGCACTATCCATAAAAGAGGGGATTGAGGTGAGGTTTAAATGATGTATTTAAAACACTCAGCACAATGTCTGGCATGCACTGAGAACTGAATATAAGCTATTATAATTATCATCATTAAGCAGGAGATGTTATAGCCATAAGCTAGTTGACTGTGATGGAAAGAGCAAGGATGCAAGGACAATGAGGTCATACAGATTCAGGCAGAATCATGGTTCAGTTACTTCCTAGCTGTGTGAATCCTCGTATGAATCACCCCAGGTTGTATTGCGTTGCAGTCACAAAAGACTTAAAAGTCTCAGGAACTTGCAACCCCAAATGCATTTCTTGCTCGGTTCCATGTGCATAAAGTCCAGCTGCTGCTCTGCTCTTCATCAGTATGTTTTTTTTTTTTTTTAAGTTTATTTACTTATTTTTAAGAGAGAGACAGCGAGCACAGGCACGGGAGGGGCAGAGAAGAGAGGGAGAAAAAACACGAAGCAGGATCTGTGCTGTCAGCGCAGAGCCCCATGCAGGGCTCGCTCCCACAAACCGTGAGATCATGACCCAGAGGTGAAATCAAGAGTCAGATGCTTTCATAGACAGAGCCACCCAGGTGCCCCTGGTCTTCATCAGTCTTATGCCAGGGCTCAGGCTGTCAGAGTAGCCTCTGTGTAATAAATTGTATTCGTGGTGGTATAAGGAAACAAACAAGATGGCAAATCTCTGAAGGTTCTGAAAACTCCTGCCCAGAATGCACACATCACCTCTGCCCATACTTCAGTGGCCAAAGCAAATCAAATGGCAGCTCCTGAGTTCAAAAAGGCAGGGCTATGTAGAGGAGGGGTGCTGCGGAGAGTGGCAAGACTGTGCTACAACTGACCACATCATTGAGTCCTGGTAACAAACAGCCGAGGTAGATATTGTTGGCTCCATTTTACAGATTAAAACGACAAGTGAGGTCTTGAAGAGGCTAAGCAACTTCACACACAAGATTATATACATAAATGTCAGGTCACATACTAAGTACTTGATAACTGCCTTCTCTCCCCCTCCCCTTGTTAAGTTGCATAATGGCTTATTTTTGAAACAACTGTTTCCAATTGTTTTAGACTGTGTATGTAGGAAGAGCAGTAGGAACAAAACTGGCTGACTGCAGATGGTGCAACTGGCCCTTTGGAGTTCTTACGAAATTTCTAGTCTTCTCAAACAAAATCCATGGGCGGGGGGCATCTACTCTGGATGTGATCTTTCTTACCCATATTTGGCCTGCGGGCTCCCCTTAGCAGACTCCTAACTACTCATTTCCATTTTCATCCCCCACTCTTAACTATTAGTCACCCCCCCCCCCCCCCAACACACACAAACTCCAAACCTTTTTGGCAAATCTTGGTAGTAAACAGATGGGGTATCTGTGTTGCCCGGAGACCACTTCATATGTGGAATCCAGTCCAAAGCGAGTGAGAAGGAAGGGGCATATCAGCAACATGACTGAGTGGTTAAGCGCTCTCCTCCTCCTCCTTTTTTCTTCCTCCTCCTCTTCCTCCCCTCTACCCCTTACCCCACTTCTCTTTTACTGCCTTTTTGAATTCAGCTCTGGCTTCGTCATCTATTAACTGTTTAAACTACAGCAGACCACGTCCCTTCCATGACCCTCAATTTTCTCACCTCTAAAATGAGAATAGTGTAGTAACCCATGGGGGTTTTGTGACTATGTGAAATGCTGTTTATAAAGCCCTTTGCGCAATTTCTGACTCACAGAAGGAACTCGTTTGGTTGTTGTTAGCTATTATTTCGGGCAAGGTTAGCAGCCCATGGGAGGGAAAAGGTAGGAGTTTGGGCGGCAAGGACTCAGCAACTACAGGATGAATTCGGAGGAGCTTCATTGGGGGTTATTTGTTCGCCAAAGGGTCTCGGTGGAAGAGCATGAGCTGAGAGGAACTTGAATTTCCATCCCTGTCTGGCCCCTGTGTTACCTTGGCTGATTCGGCCTCTGTAAGCCTATTTTCTACCTTTAACGTGGGCATGACCTCACACAGTGGCCTCGAGAATTAGCCTGCTGGCGCACAGTCCCCTATTCAAGCTGACTTTGACCCCCCCTCCCCCTTCCAGCCGCGTGCGTCGGTCCCGACCCTCTCCTGGTGCTGGGGGCAGGGGCTGCATTACCCCGTTCTCGGTTGCACCCCGGCACCCGGGCTGCCTGGCCGCGCCGACGGCGCCCCCGGAAGGCTAGTGCGGACCAACGAGTCATCAGGCTCTCTTTGGCGTTCAGAAGTCACCGGACCTCACACACCTCCCCAGGTAAGGGGTGGGTGCCCTTCTCTCACCTGGTGCCCCCATCCTCAGTCTGGGAACCGTGCTGCCGACGGAGCCAGCCGGCTCTCCCCGCGCCCCGGCCCCGAAGTTTCCCGGGCGCCCGAGGGCAGCGGGCGCGCGCGGCGAACGCACGGCGGAGCGGGGCGCTCGGCCTCGCCCGCCCCCCCCTCCCCTCCCCTCCCCTCCCGGCGGCAGCTGGCCAATGGCGGCCCTCCCCGGGCGCTCCCCCTCCCGCCGCCTCTCCCCCTCCCCGCGCCCTCCCCGCCGCCCGGCTGCCTCCGCTCGCAGCCGGGGCTCGCAGGCTTGGCGGAGCGCACGGCCGGTCGAGCGTCAGCCAGCCCGCGCCGGCCCCGCTCTCCCCGGCCCCCGCCGGCGCCTGCACGCCCCGGGCCTCGCCCCTCCGGCGCTTCCCGACGCGGGGCTCCTGGCCACGAGGACCGCGCGGCGGCGGCGGCCCCCGAACTTCATCTGAAAGGGAGGAGACGATGGACCCCGTGAGTCAGGTAGGGCGGACCTGGGTTGCGGAGGCGGGGGGGCGCCCCGCGGTCCGGAGAGGCGCCCCAGCCCCTTCCTCACGCTCTCTCTTTCTCTCTCTCGTCTGGCCCGTCCAAAGCTGGCCTCCGCGGGCACGTTCCGGGCGCTGAAGGAGCCCCTCGCCTTCCTGCGAGCGCTGGAGCTGGTGAGTGCGGGCTGTGTGCGCGGAGGGGGGCCGGGCGGCGAGCCGTCAGGTGAGGCGAGGTCCGCAGCGGCGCCCTCCGCTGGCTTCCGCTGCGAGCCCGGGGTTCGGTCCCCGCTCCAAAGACCTCCCCACTTCGCAGGTGCCGTTCCGGGCTGGCGGGGACCGGCTGAAGGGACCCAGCTTGGTCGCGGGAATGTGGACGGGCTTTTGCAGGCGCCCCGAGGTGTCCTCTCGCCTCCCGCTCCCGCGCGCGCAGGGGCTGCTGTCGGGAGCCCCCGGGAGATGGAGAGGTGGGAAGGGGAGCCGGTGGAGGTGAGGCTCCGGGCCTCACCTGCACTTCTGCGCGGGGTAGAGGCGGGGGGGGGGGGGGTGAAGGCTGGAGAGGAGGGACTCTCTGAAGGCTGGGCCTCCACTTGGCGGAGCTCGAAAGTTGTTCAGCACTGAGGCAGCTCTGCGCCCGGACTGGGATGCTGGAAGCCTGTGGTCAGCCGCCCAGCGGGAGCTCCAGCGAGGCGCTTCCAGGCTGTGAATGCTGTTGGTGGAGACAGCAGGAGTTCTTCCTTCCACGTTATAATTTCTCTACCCCGGCCACTCCTCGAGGGCTCTAATGATTTTTCCCAGGACAACCTACCCCCCCCCCCATCCCCCGATGCCCCCAGCCTTCTTGGTCTAGCTTCAGCCACTGGGCTCTCCGAAGTTTTGTTACTCTTTGGCTTTGTACCCCTATTAAAAACAAAAAACAAAAAACAAACATTTTGACAGTCCTCTGGCAACCTGTCTGTTGACAAGCAGGGAGGCACAGAAACAGCTACTCACGGGGCCACAGAGCAATGTTGGTGTTGTTGGCTGGGATGATGGTTATTCAGAGTGAAATCTGCAGGTCGCACATTCTCTCTTGCTAGGAGCTCTGAGAGGCAAGCGGACCTATCTGGACAGAAAGTTCAAAGCCCGTCATGTAGCATTAATCACAGGCCCTACCACTGACTAGCTGGGAAATTATGTAAGAGCGTGCCCCGTCCTCCCTGATCTTAGCTCCAAGGGCTAGCGTGTGGCTTTGGCTACACAACTGTGGTGCGTTTACACGGATGATCTACAGGGTAATCACGTTTGCCTTGTTTGTGGACCTGCATTAAAATGCAGGAATGTATCAGTTTGACATACATCAAGACAGCATTTGGAAAGCTTGAACTAGTGGTTCAGGATGGCCATTATAAAACAGTGGCCCTTACAGCCAGGTTAAACAAAGCCAGCAGGGCTCATGGTCTGGGAAGTTCCGGTCGCTTTCTCAGAATTCTGCCCACATTCATTCATTCAGCCATTCAGTAAACATTCCCTGTGGAAAAGCAGGGTTTTTTGATCAAAATCAGAACTCCATTGCCAAGCCATTGTGTCTCAAAACAAAATTCAAAGAGTTGACATCAATTTTCTGGTATCTCTGATTGTCTCACATTGTCATTTACCTGACACATTGTATTCTTTTCAGTCCTGTGACAGCATCATTCCATGTCACTACTCACCACACAGCCTCTACCAGTATGTTTCCAAGTACAGTAAACCTGGATGAATTTGTTTAAAATGCAGATTTCTGGACATCAGTTCACAATATTGGGAAGATGGGTGCCCGGGAATCTGCATTTTAAACAAGCTCCCTAGATAATTCCTATGCACTTTTAAGCTGGAGGACCACTACCCTAAGCTATCCAGGTTTCTTCCAAAACTCAAAAGCACTTTAAGTTTCCCTTCATCCTCACACCCCAAGCCTGGAAAAAAATGTGTGTCTTTTAACCTCAGCTTAAATATTACCTTCACAAAGTTGTCTCTTATATTGCCTCCTTTTCCTTTCCTCTACCCCAAACAGAATGATTCAACCCATCCTTTGGGCTTCCATTACATTTTATTCATGAGAATTTATCACACTGCATTATAGTTGTTTTTTTCTTGATGTGCGTGGTGAGAGAGAGAGAGAGAGAGAGAGAGAGCGAGGGAGGGAGAAGGAAAGAGAAAGGGAGAGGGAAAGGATTAGTAGAACATTTATTACACCTAAAATATTTATAGTCTTTCCTCTCTTTTAGGCCTCTAAGGCTATAAGGTGGAATAGCTTATGCTTGCAGATCATTTACTACATTCTCTTTGTGGAAGAGAGCCTGAATAAGGGACAAAAACAAACAAACAAAAAAGAAACAAGGGAACAAACCAAAACAAAGCTTAAAAAGTCAGAGAAGTTAGTTGATCTACCTTTTTGAAAATCTTTTTTAACGTTTATTTATTATTGAGAGACAGAAAGAGACAGAGCATGAGCATGGGAGGGGCAGAGAGAGGAAGAGACCCAGAATCTGATGGAGGCTCCAGGCTCTGAGCTGTTAGCACAGAGTCCGAGGCGGGGCTCGAACTCATAAACCCAGCGAGATCATGACTTGAGCCGAAATCAGATGCTTAACCAACTGAGCCACCCAGGTGCCCCTTGATCTACCTTTTATAAGGGCTAAGGTGAAGAGGTGAAAGCAGAGAAATAGAAGAAGGTTAGTTACTGAGCAAGTTTAACAAAGTGGAGAGAGAGAAGGAATATCTATGTTACCGTATGCATTAGTAGGAGGAGCCTCTCTGAGCCATCTTTTTCTGTAGGAGATAGTGACAATGAGAGAGCGTGTGATCTCTTAGCAGGAAACTTGTTCTGTTTGTCTCTGTGTTCCCCCCTAGTGCCTTTCAGAGTTCTTGGTAAACAGTTAAGTGATGAGCTAAAGGTGAAAATTGATGATGACAGAGCACTAATAATACCCCAGTTTCTCCTTTTCTATGGAAAGCAGCTTTAAAGTTGGTGCTCCTTAAAATTTTTGAACTATAATCCTTTTGTTTTTCAGTATTTATAAATAAAAGTGTATATAAAGATATATGTTCAAGGATATTGACTGCAACATCATTTGTAGAGGAAAGAGCTGGAAACAGTAAGTCCATTCATAGGAAAATCATTAGTGTGTGATTCATATATGTTATGAAATATTATACTGCCATTAAAAAGAATGAGTTAAATTAATATGCATTGACCTTAAGGTCAGTATATGTAATTGTCTTTGATAAAATTGTCAAGTGCAAAAAAAAGGGTTTCATTCTTAATATTTGACAAAATTAAACAAGTTTAATTAAGTTCCATTAAATGGAAACAAGTGGCTTTCATTTTTTTAGTCAACAATTTATTCAATCAGATTTCAAAGTAATGCGCAGAGTAAAATACTATTTTTGTAAAAAATAGAAAAAGGGACATATAGTTGTGTGTGAGAGAGAAAGAGAAACAGATTTGTTTGAGCATAGAGAAAAGCATAGATGTGTACCACAGAACCGTTAAAACTGATTTTTTTCCAAAGGGTATAATTTGAGGTGTAATGGGAAGAGGAGGGGGTGAAGGAAAGCTATGTTATGCAGGAAGAACCACAGGCATGTCACTTGTCTGCAGTTGTGCACAACTGTAATTTTTTAAAATAACTTATATTATGAATGATTTCCTATGGATTGGCCATATGAAGTTGTGTTACTTCTAAAGACATCCACTGATATTGAATTTATAGCCTTAGGGTGAAACATGCACTTTATGTGCTCTTTGCTTAGGAAAGGCTCATGGATATAGTAGATTTAAAGTTTAAATAATGTATAAAAGCTAAGCCTTCAGGGGAAAGCTTTAGCCAATTTCAAAGACTTTGAAGCAAAACTTGCAATTCTTAATCTCTACTTAAATGAGGTCAAGGACTTCTCACTATCTTTTGAGTCAAACTCAAAATTCAGGACATAACACTGATCCCAGTGGTCTGTTTCATTTATTCCATGATGATAGAATAGATCCAGCAAATCTCTTAAACTTTGATTTGGAAATGGTAAAAAAAAAAAAAAAAAAAAAAAAAAAAAAAAAAATTTACATTTACCCCATTTCTCAGTCTTACTCTGGAAACTAAGTTAATAGAATCCTGCCTTCCACTGATCACTCTTACTTTGCTACTTCAGTTCTTTGCTAATTGGACTTTGGTCTTTTTTTTTTTTTTTAAAGTATTGTCAGCACATTCTTTCTTCCCTGTACTATTTACAAAGCTCTGAATATATACCTGTGGATTTATGTGTACTAGAATGTGGCAGACCCCAACACATCTCCATCACCCAGGACCAGAATTAGTGTAGATGTAAGGGCATCAAAAGGACTTCAACTCCACAAATGATATTCAGCACAGTCTTCCAGCATCATGATGCTGCAAGTCCGGATTCTGTCCCTATAGAAATTCCTGCTAGGTCAAATTGCCTGATTCCTCTAATCCTTAATCTTTGACATCCATCTCAAACAAACTGTGCTATACCATTTCTGCAACAACCCTGAACTTCACATTTCCATTCTGCTTTTCCTTTCTGCCTTCCCAAAGGAAGCCAGCCAATCCAGAGATGCAGTGTGTCTGACAGATGAGCCATAGGGGCTACTACTTCATGTAAATGGAGGCACCTGCTTTGCATAAACTTCATCCCTGAATCTAAGTTCTCAAATATGTTTTCCAAACAAACAGAAGACAACATTCTGCTTACTTGATACTAATAGCGTTTATAATCATGATTGGTAGTAACAAAGCAATAATATAGTTAATAAGATATAATATATAATTAACATGATGTATCATCATTTTGAACACTTAATGAGAAAAGGAACGAGAGCTACCTTTCTCATGCAGGCTTCATGTGAGGCGCTATATTTTAGTGCTTTCAATACATCAGCACATTAAAATCTATATGACTAACGTTTCCATTTCACCATGAAGCGCAGGGACTTAACTAGCTGATCAAGAACAAAATTGTGGGAAGTGGCAAAGCCAAGATTTGAGCACTCTCACTCCCAAGTGTATTCTCTTAAATGCTGCACTTTTCTGCCTTCTTCAGTGTGGCAGGCACCTGCTGTATCTTATCTCTAATCCTCAAAGAAACGTTAAAAGGCAGATACTATCCTATTTGCAGTATTTATCTCACCCACTAAGATATATTTTTGAAGGCTTTTCTGAAAATGCCAAGGAGGGTTTGCATTTAGAGACGAATATAACAGACATCAGTTGTCTTTTATATTGTTTTACTTTTTATGTTGGTTATTAATTAACCAAGGTCGAATAGGTTCTAATTAAAAATTAGTATCTCTTCATTTAAAATACATAGAAAAAGACTATGATTATAAAGCCAATAACTTAATCTCATTTTGTTGTCCTTTTTTTTTCTTTTCTATTTTCTTAAAAAAAATCTGTGTGCATGAGTCAGACAAATCTTTCTTTTTTTCCTAAGTATAAACAAGACAGGGAATTCTAACATGCGAGATATTTAAATTATGAGCAGCAATCTGTCATTGAGGGCCTGATGTAATTTCAAAGCTACATTAATGTGGATTTAATTATAACTTTCTAGCCTCTCAATTAGTGACAAAAATCATGTGTGATTGGAATATGAATCAATAAATACACTTTTCATAAAAGAGCAACTCCCCGGTATGCTAATGGATTCATCACTTAATGCACTTCCAAGTTTATTAAGACCGTTGGTGTTTGGCCCCATAAATACAGAAAAAAAGAGAAAAATGTTACTTATGTATTTGAATCCTGATTTTATTTTTCACTAGCATGGTGACCTGGGACAATTTATTTAATTTCACTAGACTTTATTTTCTCATCTCTAAATTGGATTGATAATGGCTCCTACTTCAAAGGGTTGCCATAATGATTAAATGACTTAATGAAAGTAAACCCCCTTGCACGGTGCCTGGGCTATAAAAAGCGCTCAACAAATTATGAAGGTGGTGATGATGATGATAATGATGATAATGATTTGGGTGATTCTGGGGATGATGAAAAAGGAGAAAGTAGAAATCCATTGGAAGGTAATTTAGAACGTTATGGAAACCTCTTGCGAGTTAGAATCTTGGCAAAATTCAGAAGTAGAAAATCTGTATTCACCTTGCATGTACCTCTTTAAGCCCCTCTCTCTGTATACCATGCTGTCATGGTTGGGGGTTTTTGTTGTGTTTTCTTTATTTGTTTTTATCATTGCATAAATGATTCTTCAGGAACTTGCCCTTGGAGTATCTGCATTTCAAAGACCATTGCAGAGAGGTCAGTGTGGAACCTACAGGAAAAGGTCTCTTGGAAGAATTGCAGGCAGTTGGTTCTCCAGAGTTTTTTGTTGAGGTGCAGGCAGAGAATCTTCCTCATTTTTCTTAAATCATAATCCATAGACATTGCTTATGTTTGGAAGAGTTACATGTATCCAACTGAATTCTCCAGGTTGTAGATGAAGGCATTCATAGGATCAATCTCAGGCAGTTATTAACCACACCCTAATACCCAGCTACACCTGGCACTTGGGAGTCTCCCAGGGTAGGGATCCTGCCTTCATGCTCAAGTAGAGACATTGTTCTTAGTTCTCTGTTCCCCAGAGGATTTACATCTCTTCCTGACCCAGGTAAGGGGGAAGCAAACAAACAAAAAAGTCCGGTCCCCTGGGTGGCTCAGTTGGTTAGGTGTTCGATTCTCAATTTTGGCTCAGATCATGATTTCACGGTTTGTAAGATCAAATCGCGATTCAGCCTCTGGACTGACAGTGTGGAGCCTACCTGGGATTCTCTCTCTCTCTCTCACTTTCTCTCCTTCCCTCTCTCTCCCTCTCCCCACTCTCAAAGTAAATAAACTTCAAAAAGAAAAGAAAAGGTCACGTGTTAATAGAAAAAAAAAATAGTCCCTAAGGAATATGTGTAGAAATACATGACTTTTCTTTGAGTCTTCATCTTCTTCAGGCATATGTTTGACTTTGGCTATATTTGTAATTATTCTTGTTCATTCTATTATCGTATCCTTTCTTTGAGAACCTCAGTTTCCTCACCTAAATACTGGGGCAATACCCTTTGCTTCTCACAGTGTTGTAAATTTTAAGTGAGATCAGGCGTGTAAAATACTTTGTAAACTATTAAATGTCCTCTAAAAGTAAAGATAATTGTAATCATCATGATGGTAATGATAAAGAAATACTATTGTCCAGTCTAAGTGACTCTGGGCAGCGCCTGGGTGGCTCAGTCGGTTATGACTTCAGCTCAGGTCATAATCTCGTGGTTCATGAGTTCGAGTTCCCCATCAGGTCCTGTGCGGACAGCTCAGAGTTGGAGCCTGCTTCAGATTCTGTGTCTCTCTCTCTGCCCCTCCCCAGCTGGCACTATGTCTCTGTCTCTCTCAAAAATAAGTAAATGTTAAAAAAAATTTTTTTTAATGACTCTGGGCAGCATAAGATAACTGACCTAGTGTGAAGGTTGAGGCATAAAGTATGAGCACCTGATCTCTCTCTATGAGTGGTTGAGTCCTTCCCAACCACCAACCTCCCTCCAGTCTCTCATATTGAAATCCAGTTTCTTGCTCTGTACACATTTCACATTTCTTAGATGTTTTGGTGATGGTTTCTGGCTGATCTGATGGACTTTTGCAAATGTCTGTTCCTCTGCATGGAATACCACCATTCTCTTCTAACCCAGCCCTATTTAGCTGACAAATTCCTCTTGTCCCTTGAGGTGTCAGCTTAGATGTCACTTCTGTTGGGAGGACCTCTCTGAGTAGACTGGTTCCACTGGAAGAAGTCAGCCTCCTGATGGCTCCCCAAGCACATTCTTTTTTTTTTTTTAAGTTTGTTTATTTTGAGAGAGAGAGAGGCAAAGAGAGAGAGAATCCTAAGGAGGCTTCGCACTGTCAGTGCAGAGCCCGATGTGGGCTCAAACCCATGAACCGTGAGATCATGATCCAAGGCTAAATCAA
Source organism: Panthera uncia (assembly GCF_023721935.1). NCBI lineage: Eukaryota > Metazoa > Chordata > Mammalia > Carnivora > Felidae > Panthera > Panthera uncia. Next base: position 29,483,999 of record NC_064816.1, read on the forward strand.
GAGTTGGACACTTAACCTACTGAACCACCCCGGTGCCCCATCCCAAGCACATTCTTTAATGGCTTGTTTGCATTTTAGCTTCTCAGGCAGACTAAATGCTCCGTGAAGACAAGTTGTCTTGTTCATTACTAGATTCTAAGTGTCTAACACTGTGCTTGACACAGAGTAAGAACAACTCTTACTATGGAGATGTTTACAAATCCCATCAAAACATCAGACAGTAGGTGCTCAGTAAGTATTAGGTGAAGGAAGAGGGGGGAAGAAGAGAGGGAGGAAAGAGAATAAAGACTAAATAAATGAATCCTTGAGAACACATTGGATGTGGTGTAAATTCGCCTTCATGATTTTCATTGTAAGGAGGAATCCTAAGGACTCCTATAGAAATAATTGTTCAGCTGTTACTTTTGGTTGTGGAGCAGAGTAACTCACCTAGGCCGAGTCAACTATTAAAAGAAAGACAGGAGTTGTAGACATCCTCACAATAAAGGAGGTGAACTCTTACAGCAATACAAGTGTGAGGGCAATAACCAAAACACAACAAAAGTGTGAGGAAGGAAACAGGAATAGGTCTCATGTCTTGTGTTCAAGACAATGAGGACAACTGCCTTACCAAGAATGTTGCCGTTATTGTGTTTTGACCACTGTCCTGCTTCATCTCTTTGTGTTCCCTGTCTCTTCCCATTTACCCCATTCTTTCCCTGATTCTAATCTAATGTCCTAAGAGAAGGGATGTGATCGGTTCAGCTAATAATTCTTTCAGTGTGGACGCAGCTATCAGCCCCAGGCCATAGCAGGCTATGGATTGGCTGCCCATGGATCAGATGCCCACTGTTGGCTCTGTCACTTACAGCCTGAGTGAAAAGGATCATGAGACTCAAAACATGTCTCCCTACATTGTTCTTTCAGGGGAAGAGTGGGAGGGATAATTCTTGAAGTCACCGGCACGTTAGGCATAGTAGGAAGTTTACATGTCTAGTGGAAGAATACATCATTTGTTTTATGAGTACACTTTCCATTAAGGTAGTGCTGGCAGTTTTCTCAAGATGTTATGTCTTTGATATCTGGGACCAGCATTCCTGGAATTCTCTATGATGAGATCATTTGGTGGACTCACATTGGTAATGTTATTCGAGGGGGTGTACCTTTGGCTCTTCAGCTCACAGGGCTCCAGAGCTTGGGCCAACTTGTTCATCACCTCTTCTTTAAAGGAATGATGAGGTCTTGTCTGTGATTAGATAATCCGTTTGTGAAGGAAAATGTATTCCTTCAAACCACATGCACTTCATTTTTTAATTGAGCTCCGGCCCTTACTGTTAGAATACTACATTAATTACTACATTAACTAGTTCTTGTGCTTATTCCTGTGGTAAAAAACAGGAACACACTAATGTGGTTTTTTTGTTTGTTTGTTTTTAGTTTAAGATTCTTATCCCACTTAATTTTTTTTTTGTTCTGAATATCTACTCATGGAAGAGTCATTGGCTTGCCTGGTGTGATAGGTGCTGTTTGTTTGAGGGAGAGGAGGAGAGAAATTGGTTGACAAGCAAGAATCACCATGAAAAAAGGCAGCATGGTGGGTGAAGGAGCCTGGGCTTTGGCATGTGCCTTACGCTGGAAAACTGGCTCTTCTTCCCAGCCATGGAAAGTGGAGGTGACTGCATAATCATGCTGTTCTTCAGGGTCTGCAGCCATCGAAGGAGGAATGTAAGTGTCACATCTTTTGGTCGCCATAAGGGTTAAGTAAGATAATGTTTGCAAAACCTTCAGCACAGTGTCTAGTCCATACTAAGTCTTCCTAACTGTAACTAAGGAAGAGATTGTTAAACTTGATAATATGTTACCTATAAATGCACTTAACATTTCTAGCACAGTATAAACATAAAGTTTGCTCAATTTATTATTGCCATATTATCTTTTGTTTCTGTTATTATCTCTCTGTTGTGAGCACATTGATTGTGAGATGATCATAAAATAGATACAAGTGATATGAATACTAATACGTAGAGACGAGCACTTTAATAAGTGCTATACATGTATTATTTCATTTAATCTCACAATCACCTTTGAAGGACCAAGCAATAATTCCTTTTTACAGATGAAGCATCTGAGGCCTAGAGAGATCAAACTACTTGCCTAAAGTCATACAGCTAGTAAGTGACTAGAGCCAGGATTTGAACCTAGGCAATTGAATGGCAGACTCCTTCATCTTAATCATTTTTTCCGTCTTAGCTCGCATTAATAGCGACTACTCATTACCCTTAGGTCTTGAAATTAAATGATTTCTCCAGTGAGAACAGTGGGAACAATATATATCATTCCTTCTTAAAGTCATGTCTTCTCAATCCCAATTCAGGTCCCTTTTCACTATCATGCTACCAGAGCACAAACAAAATTTAAATGTCTCCATAATGACTAGGGATGTCCAAACCCTCTTAGGGACCTTTTTACTCCTCAAAAATATTCCCATTCCCTGATAAAGATTTGCTGATCTTGGGTCTCTTTTCTAACAAAATCTTTTTTTATTTAATTTTTAATGTTTATTTTTGAGACAGAGTGTGAGCAGGGGAGGGGCAGAGAGAGAGACACACACACAGAATCCGAAGCAGGCTCCGGGCTCTGAGCTGTCAGTACAGAGCCCTACACAGGGCTTGAACTCAAGAATTGTGAGGTCATGACCTGAGCTGAAGTCGGACACTCAACTGACTGAACCACTCAGGCGCTCCTCTAACACAATCTTTATTCACTGATCTATTGTATAAAGAAATCACGTTCAGGAATGTGTTGTGAAAACATAATTATGAAGAGTTCTGTAGAATTCAGAAAGGATCTGGATATTTAGCAAGATGTGAACACTTAAATTCTTTTTTGGTGCCTGATAAATTACTCAAGCCAAAGGTTCTATCGTGGAGGCAGAAGGAGCAAATGAATTTTGTCTTTGCCGTGTGTGTGTGTGTGTGTGTGTGTGTGTGTGTGTGTGTGTGTATGTATGGGCTGCCATTCTTTGGATTTGTTAGTTTGAAGGATTTGTGTGCCAAATAAAAAGACATACCCCCTATGGCTTTAACAAGAAGTGCTCACATATCCATCTGGTCTACCATGAGACTGCCTGGCTATGCTTTCATGCCCTTAATTCACCTGATGGTTTTGCCTGCACCTGATAGACAGTTGGCATCCCCCCTGGGCTCCTTCCTGAAGCTGGGATCCAAAAGAACTGAGAAGGCAGAAGGGTTAGATTGAAAGAAAGAGCAATACCAGGAAATTACTAGGTATGAACCCATGAACTGAGTGAAGAATGGCAAATCCCGGGAGATATTTAAGCTGGAAAATGGTGTAGCTGGATAAGTAGGGATTATCATGATGACTTAAGAGTGTGCTCACTTAGAGCCACAAGCTTGAGTTCAGTCACAGAACTTGGATGAGTTCATAGGCAAATCAGGTTTGCTGAACTTCCAATTTCTAGGGATTTTACCTACAGCAAAAATATGTTTAAAAGATAAAAATGAATCAGTGGCTCAACGTTTAGACAATTCCCTTCATCTCCTTGAGCTATAAAATGAAGATAATATCCATTAACACAGTGCTGTGGAATAAAATGAATTAACATGCATGAAGTTCCTATCAGAGGGCTCAATAAATATTGACTAACCTTGAATCTAGAACACTAGACCTCAGGTGTCCAGGGAATCTTTCCTCTATGGGCAGTGCCTGATGTGATACCTTTAATGTTCTTTGGCTGCAGTTGTTTGAGGAAAGAGGGGAGGCTTATTTGCATGTTTCATAATCCTCTACTAGAATTTATATAAGAACTTCTATTGCCAGAAAAACATTACGAATCTACTTATGAAACAGTTGAAAGCAAAAGCATGATTATTACATATGAATGTGAAATTTATCTTAAAAGATATGTACTTGTTAAAAAGAATCTGTATGAAATTGTTAGTGGTATTGTAGCTGTTTTAGGGGAAGCCACCAAGTTTACCAGCCACAGTAGGTATTTTGAGGTGTAAATATTATACTTTTTCTCCTTTTAAAATGATTTTAAATTGCAGACTGATTTGTGTGTGTCTTTTCATGTCTGGCTTTATTTGCTACCTTTGCCTCATTTGGTACAGAAAGAATACCTGGGCTTGGGGCGCCTGGGTGGCTCAGTCGGTTGAGTGTCCGACTTCGGCTCAGATCATGATCTCGCGGTCTGTGAGTTCGAGCCCTGTGTTGGGCTCTGTGCTAACAGCTCAGAGCCTGGAGCCTGCTTCAGATTCTGTGTCACCCTCTCTCTCTCTGCCCTTCCCCTGCTCATGCTCTGTCTTTCTCTCTCTCTCAAAAATAAATAAACATTAAAAAAGAATACCTGGTCTTGACTGTCAGCCTTATGACTGAGAAACTATGTGACTTTGGACGTATTATTTAACCTCTCTGGTCCTTGCATATTTATACCAGTGAAAATCATGATAACTAGCAGGCAGAATTACTGTGTTCATTAAACAATATAATATTTACAAAGAGTAATGGCACATAGCAAGCATTCAATACATACTTATTTTCTTTCTTTCTTACCACCAATGTGTAGAAATAATAAATTGGGAAATTCACAAGTGTGATTTTTTTTTCTAGACATTCCTAGATATCTTCCCTCCCTTCCCCCCCCCCCATACATGCACACATACATTCTTCATATTAAAGGCTGTAAAGATCAGGTCTTCATAACCCAAATGAGTTTGAGTGGGATAGTAAAACTTGGCAGGTGTGGTTTGAAAGGAAAGAACGATTAGACTGGACTGTCAAGTCCTAGATCAGTGTCCCAGACACATTGGAGCCCCAGGCTGCCTACAGGCTTTGGCAAGGTGACCATGCATTTGTGAAGCTATTTTCCAAAAGGAATAACATACTTCTTTGTTTTAAAAAAGGACAAAGTTCCCATAAATAGTGGGAGTTCACTGTAATGGCTGTAAAGAAATGATCTCTTGCTGTGTGTCAGGTTGTATATGTCAGTGCTACCTACATTATGTACACAATCTCATTAATACCTTACAATGAATGACCTTATAAGGCTCATTGTACACAAAATAAGTAAATGACCAAAGGAGGATTTCAAGCCATGTCTGTAGGACCCCCTGCCCCTTCTCTGCCTGCCATGATCCAAACATACTGAGCATATATGTATTCTGAGGTGAATTTTTTTGACATGTTATTTGGAGCCATTTTATGTAGAAATAAAATGTTTATTAACTTAAAATCACAAACATTAGTAAATAGAAATTACCCAATGTCCTTCTGCTGAGAGATAACCAACACTGATATTTGGAAAAGTATACTTTCAGACATTTTCATGTTCATGTATCTTTTTTCCTGCAAAAATGATACATTCGTTTGGTAGGGTTGCCATTACAAAGCACCACCAACTGGGTAGCTTAAACACAGACACTTAGGGTCTTCTAGTTCTGGATGGTACAAGTCCAACCCAAGTATGGATAGGGTTGATTCCTTCTGAGAGCCTCAATGGGCAACCTGTTCCATACCTCTCTCCTAGTTTCTGGTGGTTTGCTAACAATCTTTGGTATTCCTTAGCTAGTAGATGATATGTTGCCTCAATTTCAGCCTCTGTTTTCACATGATGTTCTCTTGTGTGACTGTGTCCAAATTTCCCCCTTTGTATATGACACCAATCATAAGGCATTACAGCCCATCCCGCTGCAGTATGACTTCATCTTAACCAATTACATCTGCGATGACCCTGTTCCCAGATAAGGCCACATTCTGAGGTACCAGGAGAAAGGACTTCAACATTTGAATCTTGGAGGGAGGACAGGATGGACCCAATTCAACCCATAACAGATAGGTAGGCACTAATTTATCACCTGTTTCATTCCCCTTAATATGAGTGTATTTCCAGGCTACTAGATAAAATGTCTTTGTCCATAATTTCTGTGGCTATATATTATTATACTGTATGCCTGTCCTGGAAATTATTTAACTTGTTTCTAGTTTAAGTGCTTTTCAAATGTATATTTGTAATAATTTTAACCTCCAAAGAACCAATCCCTCCATCAAAATAACTGGTTAGTGTACTTTTGTTATTACTTGCTTAATTTCTGGATGTAGAATTTCTGGTTCAAAAGGTTATATGTTTTTAAGGTGTTTGAAACAATTGTCAGGAATGAGGTAGCACCAGTGCACATATTATCATTTAAATGTCCACTTTTATAGATGGAAGTGAAATCTTGGCTGAGTACGTACTTAATGATGCAAAGAAATTGCACATTTTTTCATAACATTGAATATATTTTTACTTTCTTTTGGAAATATTTTAATGAACAGAATGGATTTGTAAAGAAGTAGCTGAGGGTGCCAAATTCATGGTTCTATCCACGTAGACTTTTATATAAGCTGCTGTCTTAATCTTTCTGGGTCATGGTACTACTCCACCGTTTGGAAATTATTTAGATTGCTATACTCTGACTTGGGTAGAAAAGGAAATACTAAGCCATTCTTTCTCTATTTCATTATATAAGAACAGATTTATGTAATTTTTAGAATGCTGAAGGTAATTACTATTGTTATAAAACCTTTATGAGTAGTTTTATCATATAAATTTACTATTCTATTTGCATTTTATTTATATTGTTCATATTGAGCTTATCACAAACAACTTATTTTACTTTAAATGATACTCATAAGCGCTCAGTACCTTTCTGAAATGTGAAACTCATGTATATGTGACTCATATATAGTGACTCATGTATACAAATTTATACCATACCTTCTTCAAGTTTGAGACATTTAGAACTTTAACAATTGTTTTGAGGGAAAGGCAGAGTGGATAGTGTCCCTATACCCTGTGAGGAATCCTGGGGCATATCTGGCTGGAGATTACAGAACTCCCCTTTGATGAAGTAAGATAAATTCAGCAGCTGCCTGATGCCATGGGCGTTTATGTCCTCTCTTTCTTGGATCACATTCCTGACCACACTTGCTATCATCAACAGCATCAGCATTATGGATGCACTCTGCCTCTGCCTTACATATGGCTATTTTGGGCCACCTTGGCCTCCCTGTGAATTAAAATAACAGCTGTTAGCATTCACTGTATACTTACTGAGCTCTAGGCACTGTGTGAAATGCTTTCTACATGTTATGCCATTTAATTCTAACAGCTCTTTTAGAACGTATGCATCATTATTTTCCCATGTTTAAGGGACACGACTCTTAGAAAAACAAGTAATGTGTGGAGCGCCTAGGTGGCCCAGTCAGTTAAGCATCTGACTCTTGCTTTTGGCTCAGGTCATGATCTCATGGCTTCGTGGGTTCGAGCCCCACACTGGGCTCTGCACTGGCAGTGTGGAGCCTGCTTAGGATTCTCTCTCTCTTCCTCTCTCTCTCTCTCTCTGCACCCCCCACCCCCCGACTTGTGCTGTCTCTGTCTCTCTCAAATAAATAAATAAACTTAAAAAGGAAAAAAGAAAAACAAGGAATGTTTAATTGTGTACAGTAGATAATAGAACAGCTGAAATTTGAACCCAAGTCTTCTGTGTTTAAAAAAGACCATGTGTGCTTAACCTAGCAGTAAGAGAGACGAAAAATTCTGATTCTCTCCCAGGGACCAGATCCCTAACAGGAAGAGCCATCCTAGCCAACAGGTGTGCTGTCCACAGCTGTAAGTGAACCAAGGTTATACCTGAAGACAAGCCCCACCATCTAGCCAGGCCATTTGTACCTCTCGGGGGAAAAAAATATCCACCAAGGTGGATTCTGTGATGGGCAGGCAGAGCAAAGTTCTTAAATTCTCTGCAGTTCAAAGACAAGGCCTTTTTTTTCAGGAATTGTTTTTTATTTTGTTTTGTTTTTTGTTTTTTGTGTTTTTTTTTTTTTAGAAGAAGTCCACTTGATAAAACAAAGGAAAGGATAGTTTTGATTTGCTTTGAATTGACACACTGGAACATGGATTTCTGCTTATAGGAACGTCTGCTTTGCCAGCCAATTCTTGAGTGGGACCACAGACCCAATGTTTCCATATAATTCCACTTTTCTTGAGAAAATAGATAAGGATTTTGATGCTATTCTTGGGAAGTTTTAATAGAGGAAGTATCTTACATTTTTTCAAACATTATAAGAGCCATCCTTTGCAGAATAAACAAAACATGGCTGAATTCTGGATATGGCCCATAGTCTCCAGCTTGTTCCCACTGCACCACAGCATCTGGCATCCTGGGAGCTTTGTCTCTGCACCCCTAAGGACCTGGCCAAGTTCTCTTCTTGCACAAGAGATTTTCAGGAGCAATTTGTCTGATGTTCCATCATTTCTGGTGTTCAGAGATTAATCCTAACTTGGTTTTTTAAATGATGGAATTAGTGAGTCCACAGGTCCCTTTTGCCTTTCTTCAGAGAAGATAATTTTTTTTTTCGCTAAGTGTCAAAAGCATAGAAATATCGGGACTATTCTTGGGCCAAAACCTTAATGGAACTGAGGAGGTGGCTTGTATTGTTTGAGTAGGCAGTTAGTTAGGTTCTAATAGGATACCTGGAGGCCAGCAATGAGGAAGTCATGGACAACTGTTAGGGAAGTCAGAGACCTTGTCCTGGCAGCACTCCACAAGAAACCAGGTCAAACCAGACAGGCCCGAGTTGGTGGGTGCCAGGAGAGGAGACCCCTGACCAAATTAGGAAGAAAGAGTGGGAAACCCTGCATTCCCACCCCAAATAATGAATATTCCACCCTCTAATTAACAACTGTCAGGAAAAGATAGAAACCCCACCCCCAGGGTATTCTCTCTCTCTCTCTCTCTGTCTCTCTCTCTCTGTCTCTCTCTCTCTCACTCTGTCTCTCTCTCTCTCACTCTCACTCCTGGAGAGTGTACTCTTGTGTTAATAAACTTTCCTGCTTGTGTCACTCATCCACTGTGTTGTGTGTCTGTCCTTGAATTCTTTCTCATGACAAAACCAAGAACCTTTGGTGACACTTTTGGGACAGTCTGGGTCAAGCCACCAGGAGAGCCGGGGGTCTCCCCAGTTGACGTGCAACGACAATGTAGGGGAAGTTGGTAATACAGATTTGGGTACTTGGTGAGGCATTGAGAAGAACTGAATTTCTCAGTCAACCAGTATAATCTCAAAGAATTCTGTTCATAAAAAGTACAGTTTAATTATTTATAGCTTAAGGAATCAATGAATGAATGTATCCTAATGGGAGAAGATTCTGGGTATTTATGCAGAGTAGGACTGTCCAACAGAACATTCTGCAATAAAGGAGAGGTTTTTATCTTCACTGTTCTATGTAGTCGTCACTAATAGCCACATGTAGCTACTAAGTACTTGAAACTAAAGAACTGTGTTTTCAATTTTATTTATTTTTAATTAATTTACCTTTAAATAGCTGGTGGTTACTACCTTATACGGCAGAGTGGTGAGAATCAGCCCATCCTTCTGGTTTACAAGGAGGGGGGTTGTGTTGAACTATAGTAAATAACTTAGATAGAGACTGGCTGCTAGGTAGTAGAATATATCCGTTGTGAAGTGGCTCTGCTCTTTAGAAATTTCATTTTTACATTTATTGTTTAGTGCACATCATATAAAGCTGACCGCCAGGAGTTTTTCAAACCAACTTGCAAAGATTTATTAGACTGCACATTCTCCAAATTTTACCAGTTCTTTAGTTTATGCTTTTTATGCATTTTACCTATTTTTATGTGCTTATGAATTTTTTACATTTACACATCTATTTTGTACATTGAAGTAAAAAGATGAAACAAATGAGTTTCCTATTTGCCCCCGATAATGAAGCAAGATGACAGTTGTCAAAGTTTGCATTAATTTGTCAGCACAAGAATATCCCACAGGATATTAGGATTTTTTAATGAGGTTATGCATTTTATTTGGGAAGCAGGATAAAAACTACAAAGACTGCTCAATATTATGTGATACAGAGAAATTAAACATTTTCTTCAAGGTTTAGTTAGCAGGAAATCATGCTGAGACATTTATTCTACGATTAGCAAGGTAGTGTGGTAATGTTTTGACAGTGGCCATATGAACAGTACCATCAGCATTCAGGGGGACATATAAGAGGAATAAGAGAATGGTAATCAGATTAAAGAGAGCGACAGTGGAACAGCTGCGTCGAGGTGGTGGTGTCAGCCATATGGACAAGAACTGGGAATGTACAATCCCGTGTGTATCACACACCCCATCCCATGGAGTCACTCAGAGAGAGTATGGAATTGTAGAGATGGCCCAAGTATCCTAGTTTTGCAGAATCCTAGTTTGATTCCCCTGTGTGCAAAACCTAAGTCAAAGGTTGCATCTCCGAAGGTAGTGTATTGGGACGTGATACCAGGGAGCAGGCATGAGAGACCAGGAGAGGGAAATGGAGATAGCGGCAAAATAATTGAAGGGCGCATTATAGAGTTGGTCCTCCTTGGGAGAGGTTGTTGCATAAACTCATGGGGCTTCCTGAGTAGCCTCATGAAATACATCTCAGGACTTTCTACCCCCAGGGGACAAAAGGACAGAACGGTAACCCCTTGGCTTCCATCCCTCATTAGTCAAGGGTGGCTTTATGGAAGTTAACTCCTGTTAACTCCTTTTGTTCCCCAAAAGCAGACTGAGAAGGATTCCTGTAGTTTATTGGGGAGGTAATCCTAGGAATCACTGGTAAGGGAGTGGAGAAGTAAAAATGAGAATGAACAGTAAGGCAAGAGAGAGAGTACATTTCAACGTTTTTTTATTTTTATTTTTGGGACAGAGAGAGACAGAGCATGAACGGGGGAGGGGCAGAGAGAGAGGGAGACACAGAATCGGAAACAGGCTGCAGGCTCCGAGCCATCAGCCCAGAGCCTGACGCGGGGCTCGAACTCACGGACCGCGAGATCGTGACCTGGCTGAAGTCGGACGCTTAACCGACTGCGCCACCCAGGCGCCCCGAGAGAGTACATTTCAAATGTTACCCCTATTGGCAACTGCAGGTTAATCCCATGGGGAGACTCTGGGGACCAGTGTGGAACACCTGTTGGCTCTAATTGTACCACCTGGCTACCTGTATGCAAAAAAAAAAAAAAAAAAAAAAAAAAAGCTGGGAAATGTACTTTCTAGCTGGGCATGTTGCCTCCATGGCAAAACCATTACTAATAGAGATAGAATGGATCTTGAGGAGAGATTTACCAGTCTCTGACAAGATACACAATAGATGTTCTTCAAATATTCTTTAAATGTTGCTGCATTCACCCCTTTGCTTTGGCTGAGCTAATAATGACAATAAAAATAATAGCAACAACAACCACAAAAAGATCCCATCCTGGTTCTTCAGTGTATCAGAGATCATTACACAGAAGTCATTTGACTGCAAGGAACAACCCATTCAAACTGGCTTAGAAAGAAAACGTGGAATAGAAAGGTATAAGATTTATCAAAAGGTAAGAGGTAAGTCAGGCCTCCTGAGGGAGAGGGAGAGAGAAAAAGCCCTGGGAGCTGGAAAATTAGCTGGTAGTGTTTTTCTGAGTCATCCTGCTGAGCCTTTGTTGTATCTTCTCTTTGCTTCTCTTTGTGTCTTGGCTCCATTTCTCTGACTTTCTACTGTAAATAATCTTGCTTTGCTTTTTTGTGTGTTCAAAGAAGACATATCTGCCCAAAGCCCGATTCTGACCTCACAGTTCAGGTGTCCAACGCTTTTGCTCTTGGCATAAATTCTCAAGAGAGGGAAAATGGTTGACCTAGCTCCACCTATGGCATGGTTCACCCAAGGGTCCTGTTGCTAGATTTGGGGTGAAGGGCAGGACCATGTAGTATACAAGGCTAGCCAGTTTGTTTGTTTGTTTGTTTTTGGCGGGGGGGGCGGGGAGAAATTCTTCATGAAGGAACAGTGGGGTAGGGAGAAAATTGTTGCTACCTCGACCTTACTAATACTAACTTTTTTCAAGTATGATAAAATGCAAAGTTGATAAGGAAGCACAGTCCCAGGAATTTGGTAATCAAAGCTGAATCACAAACCCCCAGGAGACTGATGGTAGTGGTTTCATGATAATTGAGAAACTAGCACAAAGGAGGTATCTCTGTGGGTGGTGACAGTCATTTAGATGTTGGGGATACTAATCTTCAGACTTATCTCCTGTGCAGCAGGATGAGGTACTTCCATGTCTTGTCTTCAGCTTCGTTGAATTCATTAATCATTAGAGGAGCTTGGTATTAAAATTAGCAGTAATGTTGAGTGTCCTTGATTGCAGAATCGGGATATGTTTTTCACCTGCGCTCAAGAGCGATTCGGATATCCTTTGGCTAACTCTTCCAAGTTTCTTTGCCAGTTTCAGAAGAACTTGTCAGAGAAGAGCTAGTGGGTGAACAGAAATGGGCGGCAGGGGAAAGAGGGACTATGACTTGGCTTCAAATGATTGAATTTTACTTTGGCAATTAGCATTTAATAAAATTTGTTACCCAGAGCCCCCTTTTATTTTATTTTCTAATATGAAATTTATTGTCAAATTTGTTTCCATACAACACCCAGTGCTCACCCCAACAGGTGCCTTCCTCAATGCCCATCACCCACTTTCCCCTCCCCCCCCCACCCCCCATCAACCCTCAGTTTATTCTCAGTTTTTAAGAGTCTCTTATGGTTTGCCTCCTTCCCTCTCTGTGACTTTTTTTTTCCCCTTCCCCTCCTCCTGGTCTTCTGTTAAATTTCTCAGGATCCACATAAGAGTGAAAACATATGGTATCTGTCTTTCTCTGCCTGACTTATTTCACTTAGCATAAACTCTCCAGTTCCATCCATGTTGCTACAAAGGTCAGATTTCATTCTTTCTCATTGCCAAGTAGTATTTCATTGTATATATAAAGCACAACTTCTTTATCCATTCATCAGTTGATGGACATTTAGGCTCTTTCCATAATTTGGCTATTGTTGAAAGTGCTGCTATAAACATTGGGCTACAAGTGCCCCTATGCATCAGTACTCCTGTATCCCTTGGGTAAATTCCTAGCAGTGCTATTGCTGGGTCATAGGGTAGATCTATTTTTAATTTTTTGGGGAGCCTCCACACTGTTTTCCAGAGTGGCTGTGCCAGTTTGCATTCCCACCAACAGTGCAGGAAGTTTCCTGTTTCTCCACATCCTCTCCAGCATCTATAGTCTCCTGATTTGTTCGTTTTAACCACTCTGACTGCCCAGAGCCCCCTTTTAAAATGTACTTGTATTCGGAGTTATGAGTGTGAATTCTGGAAGGTACATTGCATCTATCTATTGTTGGGAACAAAAATTTTTCCCTGCCTATCAAAGTTCTTGTGGCTGGTCTAAGAATTAAGTTGATAGGAAAGAGGTTAACAGGAGAAAAACAGACAAAAGCTAATCACATGTATAACTACTGTATACATAGTAGAGACCCAGGAAAACTGAGTAACTTCCCAAAATGGCTGAAGTCATTAAACCTTAAATACCATCTTCAGCTAAAGACAAGAAAAAAAAAGTTGAGGATGGGGAGCTGGTTATGGGAGGTTGCCAGGAAAAGCACAGAAAACATGGATAAGGTTTTCATGCAGATTTAAATCCATGCCTTCTGCACTGATAAGAGTTTCTAGAGATTGGCTCATCATCCTCTTCCTGTACTCCCTTACAAATGAAGATTTCTCTTATAAATGTGAATGTTTCTTACAAAATAACTTCTACTCAGTTTTCAGAGCTTCTCCTGTGTTTGCAGTTTCTTTAAAATAATCAGCCTAAAATGATGCTTTGCCAAAGAGACATATTTTAAGGTGCTGAATTCTGCTATCCTACTCTCTCTTCCTTTCTGTCTGTCTGCCTGACCATCTATCCATCCATCCTTCCATCCATCCATCCACCCACCTATATGTCTTCATTCTAAGGTTACATCAGCACAGAACTGCTGATTTCAATGCTTTGGTTAAAAAAAAAAAGTGTCATGGTGCTGGTATTCACCAGCCTGGTGCCAATCTTCAGGTTGCTTTAAGGATCAAGTAATTATGGTGGACTCTGTCCTCTGCCCAGATCCCTTTATCGAGCTAGTGCACAGCCCTCTCCTCCTCCCTCTGCTGTTGTGAATGTTGACTGCCAACAGGTCAGAGCTGCCCTTTCTCTAGAGAATTACCTTTGACTGAGTGGAAGTCATCACACCCAGGAACTTAACACTCTGTAGGGAAACGCACAGCCACTAACTGTCTAATACAGGGTACAAAAGGCTGGTTCCCTTCCCTCAAGGAGGGACCACTTTTGGTATGACTCACACTTCGGAGCCCTTGGTGAGGGCAGACTGTAGCTCACTTCTAGCTGATATCATGTCCTTGATCACCTCCTCCTCCTTCTCTCTCCTTCTTTTTCCTAAAGAGCACACCCCCAATAAATGAAGAGCACCTAAATCTTTTTCTCAGGTTCTGCCTCTAGGGAATCTGATCAAAGATAAGAATGTTACTCTAGATAGACCTCATTTATAAAAAAGCATATTGGCAAGTAAAGCTGTAGAGGGGTCTGTTTCTATGAAATCCTTTTATTCAATGCAGTGGACTATGATTTAGTGAAAAGAGAACTAGATTTGAAAATTGAGGCCTGAATCTTTGTTTCCCCATAGGACCTTAAATCACTTTCTGAGTGTCAGCTCCCTTGTTGGACAAATAGGAATACTACTATTCTTTCATGCTCTGTTATTAATCAGGCATTTTGTAGACCTAGGGTTTCTTTTCAGTAGTGTTACACTGACAAGTTGGAGAAATACATCTGGATATTTAGATGTTTTGGATAACCTTTAGGTATGAAATGTGCTTAGCACAGGACGTAATATACATTGATATGGAACATTGTTTGGCCACCTCATACTGAATTTGATGCATATACCGGCATTCATTATTTTGAGAAATTTATTTTTGTACTGAAGTATATGAACAAAATGCGCTTAGCATAGTACCTAATATACATTGAGGGCCCTCAGAAAATGTGAATTTTGAGCACTTATTTTTAAATATCTACACTTAAAAAGACATATGTTTGTAAGTATTGACTGACTTAAAAGACAGCTCAAGCCATACAACAAAATCTAGAAAAGTCTTGTTAAAAAACAAAATTCAACTGAATAAATTTGAAGATCAAGTTGGCTGTATTCAGTGATTCATGAATTGGGCACATCTCATCTAGCAAGTAGAAAGGAGCCTGAGGAATTATACAAAATGAAGGTTTTTACAGGAAAGAGGGTGGGGTAAGGAAGTTATTAGCAAACCAGAAGAAAGGATTGTTTGAGGCAAGGTCACCTTCCCTTAGGGATGAGGACAAGGGTGTTTTCTGGTTTTTTTAGGTGGATTACCTCATCTTCCTTGGCTGGAGGAGGGGACTGACAGATTATTTCATTGAGGCAGACCAGGAAATTCCCTAAAACTACATGTCTGGGGTAAGTTGATGCTGTAGTTAGGTTAGGTATTAAGTACTAGTTTGCTGACTTACCCTAGTAAAAGGATTCCATTTTGTGGTTTTCTTTAACAGGCTCCAATACCAGGATTTAGCCTTTGTTTTTTAAGTTGGATTGGTATGGAAGAAATAGATACAGGACATTGTTTGGCCGTCTCATATTGAGTTTGATGCACATACCAGCATTCATTATTTTGATAGATATTTTTGTACTGAAGTATATGAACAATTAAAATTTCCTATAATATTCCTTCACCAAAGTAAGATTTTTCTGTCCTGAGGCTACAATGTGAATCTTCTGAAAATGACATATTATAATTTATACAATTCTTCTAAATTCTCTGCAGCAGTGTTTTGCTTAAATACATATGACTTAATGAGGAGAGCTGAACTATTTTAGAAAATTCTCTGTAGAAACTTAGCAATAACTAGCAGGTGTATGCTTATGGCATTAATTCATGTCATTTCTTGACACTTCTGGATTTTGTAAAGTTCCCATCTTGCCCTCTACAGCACAAAAAGATTCAAATGCTCACCTGATGTCAAATGAATTAACTTCATTCTAATATCGAATGTTACACATAAGCTTCACTGGAATGGATGCTCCATGAGGATGAGCTTGTCTGTCAACTTCACCTCTACAATTCCATTACCTAGAGCTGTGCCTGTTTCATGATAGGCATGCAAATATTTCCTAAATGAATGGATGTATGAATAAATGAATTAGTCATTTTTCCACCTGGAATGTCATTTTTCATCAACATCCCTTGTTTCATTATTTTCTCCTCTGTTGAAATTTTACCCATCCTTCTAGAACCATCTCAAACTCCCAGGTTGTTCCTTTACTTCTTTGAACTTTCATAAAAGAAATGTCTTCTATATTGGAAGACTCATGGCTTTCCTGTATGCACTCTTGAGTTAGGCTGGTGTTTCCCACCATAAACTGGGCTTTTGCAGCAGGAACCTATTTTTATCATTCATATAGATTAGTAGGAGGGAAACAACACTTTTTAGAGCATTTCCTTCATGGCAGGCAATATGTGAGGGGCTTTATGTTTCCTCATCACTCCTTGAAGGGTTGCCATTGTTTTGTAGATTAGGAGACTGAGTTTTGGAAATACCATTATGTCCAATGCCATGTGACTAAATTATAGGAACAAGATTTAAATCTCAGTGGGCCTGACTCTGAGTTGATTATACTCTCCTCTATACTGCTTTATTGCAATGGTCTTCAAATTATCTAGGCATGTGATATATTACATTCTTCAGTGAATGAGAATATTTTATCAAAATTTTAATGAGTTTATTTTCATTATTGAAATAAACCATCAATAGTATTCAACAGCCACGCTGAATAAATGTGCATACTTTATCATCTTTTCTTCGAATGTGTCTTTAAAACTATTTTGGGGGCGCCTGGGTGGCTCGGTCGGTTAAGTGTCCGACTTCGGCTCAGGTCATGATCTCGCGGTCTGTGAGTTCGAGCCCCGCGTCGGGCTCTGTGCTGACAGCTCAGAGCCTGGAGCCTGTTTCGGATTCTCTGTCTCCCTCTCTCTCTGCCCCTCCCCTGTTCACGCTCTGTCTCTCTCTGTCTCAAAAATAAATAAACGTTAAAAAATTAAAAAAAAAAACTATTTTGGAGGGACCCCTGGGGAGCCTCAGTCAGTTAAATGTCTGACTCTTGATTTCAGCTCAGGTCATGATCCCAGGGTCGTGGGATTGAACCCTGCATCTGGTTCAGCACTGAGTCCAGAGTCTGCTTGAGATTCTCTCTGTCAAAATAAATAAACAAACATACATATATGTTTGTGTATATATGTGTGTGTGTGTGTGTGTGTGTGTGTGTGTGTGTGTGTGTGTGTTGTTTTTCTAGATACAAATATAATGGGTAGTCCTCATAACAAGCTTAGAAATTAACAGTGAGTTACAGGAAGGCATTTTATGTATATTTTCAGAGGTGAAGATTATTAGTTATAAGAATTTGCAAAGTATTCATGTAGAAATACTGGCTTTGGAGATATTCTACCTTGTAATTGTGAAGTCAGAAAAAAACTTGAGAATAAAATACTCTATATGAACTTAACACTTGTAAACATCACTGCTGTGTTCATGGTGCCCTGGTCCAAGCATCTCTTTAATGCAGGTTGATGTAGAGGGAAGGAAGCCTGAGTTTATTCCTCAAAAGACCTTGATCTGGGTCCTGTCTTGACCACTTACTAACTGGTGAAATCCTGGGCAAACCAGTTCCATGTACAAGCTTCAAGTGTACATACTGTGCAGGTGTTCAAATGTAGAATAAACTCATTAATATCTGTTTAGCCAATTTGCCAGATGTTGCAAATCAAATAGCATATGAGCCCTTTGTGCGAGCGTGCCTACTAAGCGGTAACTCATTATATCCGTAGAAGGTACTTAATCCTCTGGAGCCAGAGAAATTCATGTTCAGGTTTGAGCTCAATCACTTCCAAGTGTGGAAGAATTTTTAATCTTATGCATCAAATTGGGATACAAATACCTACGTCATATATTTATTGTGAGCGTGGAATTTTAAACTGTAAAAAACTAAGGACAGGGTTGACTCTTGGTAAGTACAGAGGATAGCTGCTATCAAGAGTTATGAAAACACTGAATGTAGACTTTGGTTTCATTTATTTCCCCCTTTAAAAAATTCATTATCACTTCACAGACATGATCTTTTAGACTCTACCAGCAATTTTTGCTGAGGTTTTTAAAGAAGCCACACCACTGTTTGGTGTTACCTGGTGTTCTCCCATAAAGCAGAGTGGTTCTTTTGAGTTGACCAAGGGAAAGCTGAATTATCTGGAGACACTGTCCATCATGATCTACTGTGAGGGTTAAGGGACATAGGGTTCATGTCCCAAGGAAGTCCCATGTAATTAATTAAACCCTCCCAATGGGTACATCTGGGCAGTTGAGGAGCAAAACTATACTGTCACCAAGGGCTGTAAAACTGATCCAACATAAAAACGTGCTCCCACTTAACCTTGAAACATCACATGAATTCTCCAAAGAGTGCTTATGGCTTTTCTGCACTCTTTTCCTAGTTTAGGTCTGTTCAAAAAAGCTGTTCATTCCACAGTCGGTGATAATGTAAAATGGCAAATTTTCTCAGAAACAGTAACAGCTGGGTTAATTTTATATTGTATTGTAAATGACTTCTAGCAGATCCTTTTCTCCAAGTGGGTTCTCTAACAGGGGAAAACATTTGGGAACTGAGGGGAGACAAAAAGGCATCACCAAGGCCAATCCAACTCCTGAAACAGTAAGACCTTCAATCAGCTTGAGAATCAGGTGAATAAGAAAAACAGGAGTGTGTGTGTGTGTGTGTGTGTGTGTGTGTGTGTGTGTAAAAGAAATCTTAAGTTCCTGGTCATTTGGATGTAGTTTTCCTCTCTAAACAATATCAGAATTACTAAGAGCAAAGGAAAGACCAATCCAGAGAAATGGCATAATTTACAAGGGAATTGATCCTCTAAATTGCAGGGCATGCTGCAGTTTTTTATTTCTTGTTAAAAGATTTTGTCTTTCTCTCAGTGCCTCCCAGCTGGAATTCTCTGATTTAAAAATATCACAAGTGAGAATCGTATGAATGACTCATGCAAAATACTCAACATTTCTTCCTCTTGGGAGTATCAGTATCACAATCTCCCCCTTCTACCCCACCACCTTTTTTTTCCCAATAAAAATATCACATGTATCTTACTGGAAGAAAAGGAGAGGATTCATAACGAAGGGTTCACCTTTCTGGAAATTAAATTTATGTTATTTAATTTTATTTAACATTAAATGTATAATTTTATTGTTTAGTGATGAGACAAATCAGTGTCTTAGTAAATGTGAGTTCATTTGATAATTTTTATTCCATGTTTTTTGTGAAGAAGATTAGTGATTACAAGGTTTTGGACAAGTTAAACATCAGGTAGGTCTTGATTTTGGTCCCCATCCTGCCATAACATTACCTGTAGAATGATGGGGAAAGTTATACTCTTTCTGAGCCTCAGTCTCCAGATCTATATAATGGGTCCAGTTTAAGAATTACAAGAGTAGCCTCCAAGATGGCTTCCAATGACCCCTACCTCCTTGGTAGTCACATCTTTCTTTGTGTAGCCCCCCTCCCACACTTCCCTGAGTTCGTCTGCCCAATGGAGAGACCTGGGAGGCAGGAATCAGAAGCCTTCAGCCAACAGCCAGGGAAGAAATGAGGCCTTCAGACAATCACATGAATGACTTCTCTAGCTGGAGTTGAGCCTTGAGATGACCGTAGCCATAGCTGACAGTTGACTGCAATATCATGAGACACCCTGAGCCAGAACTGTCCAGCTGAGCCCTTCTGGGTTCCTGACCTTCAGAAATTACAAAAAGTAGTAGATAATTATTGGTGTTGTTGTTGTTATTGTTTTCATTATTTATTTTAAGAGAGAGAGCGAGAGAGCAGGAGAGGGGCAGAAAAAGAGAATCCCAAGCAGGCTCCGTGCTGTCCACACAGAGCCCAATGCAGGGCTTGAACTCACAAACCATGAAAGCATCACCTGAGCTGAAATCAAGAATCAGACGTTTAACCCACTGAGCCACCTAGGTGCCCCTAAATATTTGTTGTTTTAAGTGGCTAATTTTGGAGCTGTTTTGTTACAAAGCAGTTGATAACCAGTATTTCCTGTCGGTATTATGACAGGAAAAAGAGAATTCCTTATACTATAAACAACTGAAAGCCTGTTGAGTATTTAAGTAATGAGTATATGAGATGTGTTTCAGATTTTTTTCCCTTATACAAACCCTATATTCTCTGTAGTTTTCAAACTATATGATGATTAATAACCTCCCGGAGAACTTGTTTAAAACACATACACCTAGGTCCCACCAGCCTATATTCTGATTAAATCAGGGGTAGGGCTGAGGCATCTTTATTTTTAACAAGCATCCTAGGTTTTGAGATACAGTCACTCACTCACACATCACCTCTCAGAGACTGTCCTTTGTCAAAGTAAGCTGTTAGATACTCTCAGAACCAGCTCCCGCCCTTCTTGTGTATCCTGGGATGACAACTCCCCCCAGTTTGGCATGGTATTTCCCCATCCCAACGCTGAAAGGCCTGTGTCCTGGGAAACTCCTTAGTGCTGGGTAGACTGAGATGATTGGTCACTTAGCATCTTCCCATAACCACTGCCACCAGAATGCCCTGTTCATCCCCGATTTCTGCACCTCCTCCTGCCAATGTCCAACTCAACATTCAAGGCCCAGTGCAAATGCCCCTTCTCCATCCCAGACAGCTTTTCATATTCTTCTCCATTGTCCTGAGAACCTTTGGATTCTCAAAGCACGATTTCTTTTACTATATTTTATAAGAATAACATTTGCACCTTCTATATCCTTTGTAAATCCTTGGAGGCAAAGACTGCTGTCTTATTCATCTCATAATTGAATGTCAGCCTCCTTGATTTGAAATGTCGATTTAAGTTCAGGTGCCAGCTTGCTGCAGCCCTGAGGAGCAAGCCTTTGGGGCAAAGGAGAAAGCATCTCTCTTCAGTGAAGTTTCTCAATACGGTCCCTTTCGGTATGTTTGAATTTAACGCAATCCAGTGTTCCTGACTCTCGAAACATTAAATAGGTTGCCATTATAAATAGGACTCTGCACTAGGGCAGGTGACTTTTTTTCTGGCACCTCATGGTTCCCCACTGGCAGAGCAGACTGACAGGTTCCTAGGGACTTTCACTTATATATACTTAACATCTGTCGGATTTACCAATGATGAAAAACAATATAAAATTAATTTGTAGATGGCCTGTTAAAATTTGCCAAGGAGTTCGTTATAACGATAAAGATCAAAGTAGCAGGGAACTCAATATGCTTAATTAGGACTTCAAAATGCAAAGAAATCAATCACAGCTCCCTCTCACTCATCCTTGAAAAGGATTCAGTTTTCCTTGCCCAATTTCAGATCGATTCATACAAATGGAAGACTGCTTTTTGGGGACAGGTGATTTTAATGAGGGATTTCACACCAAGTCAGTTTAGACTTGAGGAAGGCAATTCATTCAGTTCATCTCGGGAAGGGAGGGAGGGATTATTTTCTTTTCAACTGTCATTATTTTTATTGTGCTTATTCTCCTAAACTATAAAATTTATACTCTCCATGGTGAAGGCAGAATAACTGGAGGAGGTTTCTAGATGATAATAATAATAGTAGTTGTCATTTATTAAATACTTTGTGCAAGGTTCTGTGCTAAATGAAAGCATCTCTCTTTAGTAGGGTTTCTCATTATGCTCCCTTTCTGTATGTGTGAATTTAAAGTAATCTTGTGCGTTATCTATTGTTGCATATTGCATTATCCAACTTACTTTTCCCAGTCATACAAAGGAGGAGATATTGTTAAGGTCTTCATTTTATAGATGTGGAAATGGAGGCTCCAAGGTTAAGTAATTCACCTGGGACCCCACACAAGTTACATGAGTGAGGCAGGATTCAAAGTCAGGAAGTCTGACTTCTAATCCAAGTTTATAACCACTGTATTACCTTTCCTAGCACCTTCACCACCTTCTTAAACAAGAGCTTTCTATTGAAACCAACTTTATTTTTGGAAAATCACTTTAAAAATGGTACTAGGGACACCTGGGTGACTAAGTCAGTTAAGCACCCGACTTCAGCTAAAGTCATCATCTCTCAGTTCGTGAGTTTGAGCCCCACATCAGGCTCTGTGCTGACAGCTCAGAGCCTGGAGCCTGCTTCAGATTCTGTGTCTCCCTCTCTCTCTCTCTCTCAAAAAATAAATAAACATTAAAAAAAAAAATGGTTACTAATAACAAAGTGTTGAATTTACTTTAATTCCTTCATTCATTATATGTACGTTTCCCCAGAAGTTGTATACTAATATATTCATATTTTCTCATTGACTGACATTATAATTTCAGAAATGTTTCATCCTCCTCCGCCCTTTAATTAGCAGCTTCCTCAGCTGTTAGCTAGCAGTTTTACAATCTTTCCTTTCCATGCCATCCCTTCACCTCAGCCTCCCTGTCTGATCATTTTTTTTTCAAGTTGAAGGAATTCTTCATGAAAATCTTTTCTAATGCAGTCAACCAGCTCTCAATTTACAAGTTCTTTAAATTTTGATTTTCATATATTAAGCTGTCTTAAAAAGAGGTCATACATGGAGATGAAATGGTCCTCATCAACAATCCTGTGTTGATAAGATTCCCAGGAGGGAACCTATTTAGAAAGTTCACTTTCAAGGGAAAAAAACAGCCTCTGGTCTAATTGCAGTTGGTATTAAGAGACTAATAGAGATCTGATATCAGACTTGAGAAGGACATAGTTCACAGCTTTTAATCTGGCTCACATTAGGGGAAAATAATGAATAAGGATTTTTACCAAAGTAAAGGACTTTGAAGGACACAGAAAAGGAAGATTATATTCAATAATCCTAGGAAATGTTAAGAGGAAGAGAGTGCATCTTAATATCCATCATATATGAGGAATAGTAGAACCAAATCCTTCATTTTGCTTTGGCATTTAAGTTGAAAGATAAAAGAGGCAACTATTTTTTGTTGTGTTTTCATTTTTGGAGCTTTTCACTGTGGTCCCTCTTTATTTATTTATTTATTTGAGAGAGAGAGAGAGAGAGAGAGAGAGAGAGAGAGAGAGAGAGAGAATGAGCAGGGGAGGGACAGAGAGAGAAGGGGAAAGAGAATCTGAAGCAGGTTCTGTGCTGACAGCAAAGACCCTGGTGCAGGGCTCAAACTCACTAAGCATGAGATTGTGACCTGAGCCAAAGTTGAATGCTTAACCAACTGAGCCACCCATGAGCCCCTCACTGTGACCTCTCTGATCTCATTGTAGTTGGAAAGCCATTCTGGGACAAGGAATCTATCCTATCAGTGTTGTTTTCATACATATAACAGATCTTCAACAACTATTTCCTTAGGCAAATTTTATTTACTGACACGTATTTTATTTTTTAGCACTTTATTGAGGTGTAATTGACATATAATAAATGATATTATTACGGTTTGTCGTGCTTCTCATTCCTGTGCATAGATCCACATTTCTTTCTGGTATCATTTCTCTTCTGTTTGAAAGACTTTAATATTGTGTGTGTGTGTGTGTGTGTGTGTGTGTGTGTGTGTGTGTGTGTGAGAGAGAGAGAGAGAGAGAGAGAGAGAGAGAGAGAGAGAGAGAGACAGGTCTGCTAGTGATAAATGTTTTCAGCTTCATTTTGTCTGAAAAAGTCTTTATGTCATCTTTGTTTTTTGAAAGACATTTTTGCTGTGTATGAAATTCTAGGTTGTGAGGTTTTTGCTTTCAGCATTTCAAAGATATTGTGCCACTGTCTTCCACTTGTTTTGGAAAATTTCCATAATCCTTATCCTCCTTCCTCTCTACATAATTTGTCTTTTCTCCCTGGCTGTGTTTAATACTTTCCTCTTTGTAATGACTTGAGCAACTTAATTGTGGTGTATGTTAGGTGTAGTTTCCTTCATGTTTATTGTGCATAGGACTTCATGAAGCTTTTTAGATCCATGGGTTTATAATTTTGAGCAAATCTGGAAAATTTTCAACAATTATTCTCCAATTTTCTTTTCTGCTCTTCCTTTCTCTGGGGACTCCAATTCTTATGTTAGGGCTCTTGCAGAGGTCCCACAGATCACTGATGTTCTGTCCATTATAAAATTCTTTATTCTGTGTTGCATTTTGGGTTGTTTCTCTTCTTATGTCTTTAACTTGACCAATCTTTCCTTCTACAATCCTAACCTGCCATTAATTCTATCAAATATAGTTTTCATTTCAGACACTACAGTTTTCATCCCTAGAAGTTCAGGTTGAGTCTTTTTTTTTTTAATCTTCTATGTCTCCATTCAACTTCTTGAACGTCTGTAGTACAGTTACAGCTGTTACAATGTCCCTGTATGCTAATTCTAACATCTGTGTCACTTCTTTGTCAATTTCAATAGATTTTTCTCTTCATCATGGGCTGTATTTCCCATTCTGTTTGCATGTTTAGTAATATTTGCTTGGATACTAGATATTGTGAATTTTACCATGTTTGATGATGGGGGTTTTTTTTTCTATAAATATTATTGAACTTTATTCTGGCAATGGGTTAAGTTATTTGGAATCAGTTTAATCCTTTGAGGTCTTGCTTTTAGGATTTGTTAGGTAGAACCAGAGAGATATTTGGTCTAGGGCTAATTATTCCCCAGTTCTGAGGCAAGACACTTCTGAGTCTTCTATACAATGCCTGCCAGCTTTTCCACTCCTGCCAGCAGGCTCAGGTACAGTTCCCAGCCCTGTGTAGGCATCAGATCCTCTTTCCTTTAATCTTTGAGGTGGTCCTCTCTCCTCCATGGGCAGGTCACTCACATGCAAGTGTTGATGAGTTCTCTACTGAATATTCAAGGGGAGACTTCTACAGATCTCCCTCAATGATTCATTCTGCCACTCTTTCCATTCCAGGGTCCACTCCTGCAAACTATAGAGACTCTGGTCCCCTAGACTCTCTTGTGCAATGTGTATGAGACACAAATAAGTGGCCTCCTTCTGCTGCCTGATGGCTTCTTCTAGATTTTTGTCTAAGATGAGATTTGTATGACAATAGACAATACCTTAAAGTTTTGTTCTATGCACCCACCTACCTCCAGCCCCTAGGTCTGCTCTGCTGAGTGAATGTTTCCTCATGCAGAGACCCAGTGCCCAGCTGGGTGTAGGGAAGAGCTCCTCCCCGTGTCCCACCCTCTACCTCCAAGACTCAGCCCCAGCTCCTCCCCAACCCTACCATCCTAGATCCACTTCTTTGTCCCTTTGATGGAGTTGAGATGGAGTCTATCTCATCTCTCTCCATCAGTCTCTTATTTACTTGGTTTCTTCACAGAACACCTTGACTTTAAGGAAGAAGGCGGACTCTTTCTGTTTTGTCGAGTTAAAAAAAAAAAGTAGTAACATCTACACTTGCTTATAAAACAGGGAACCTACTGGCTTATGTGTCTGATAAGTCCATGGTTAGAACTGGCTTCAGGTCAGAAGTTCAACTCATGGTCATCCAAATTGATTAGATTTAAGCATATGAACTTAATATTATTTGACAATATTGACTTTCAAAAAATGGAAACCTCATCATTTTAACCTCATAATTTTTTGTCTCTCAGCTCTGCTTTCACTTGTGTTGGCTCCCTCTCAGACTGATTCTTGTTACAGCCCCCCCAGCTTGTGTCTTCTCAAGTCCAAGTCTTCTGTTCTAAAGTCTCAGCAGAAGGTTCATGCTGGCCCACGGGCTCTGACGTGTGCCATGCTGAGCCAATCTTGAGGCCACTGGCGGCACACTGGCCAGCTTAGGCTTCATCCATGTTCCAGCTCTAGAACAAGCAGTGGGCTCACAAGGAGAGCTGGTTTTTTTAAGAGAAATCAGGAAGGAGACCCATGGGATGTGTTCAGACCATGCATGAGAGTATCTTGCCTCGGATGTTAGGGTTAAGCTGGTAAGACCAGTGCATTAGAGGGGACACTGATGAGTTCCCTTCACTCCAAACTCCTCTAGCTAGCTCAAGGCTATCTAGAAGATACATAAATGCCATTTAATGCAGGTGTCCTTCCCACATTCTTTCAAAAATCAGATGTGTAAAGTTGAATGTGCACGAAGGAACAGAAGGAAGGCAAGAGAAGGCGGTAGTATTTTTGTTTTGTTTTATTTAAAAGTCTCTGCTTTTTTTGTGTTTTTAATTAACTTCTGGTTCTCCCCTTAACACATCACTATAAAAGGAAATTAGGTGTAATTGTATTTTATGAATCTCAGTTGTCAGTTTGAGAAATTTTATCTGTGCGCCTGACAACCACTGACTATCCATGGGATAATAGTGGTAAAGAAATTACCTGATCGACTTCTCTGTAGAAGTGCTCAATATGGTATCTGTAGAGATGTAATCTGTAAGATAAAAATAGATAATGTGTGTATGCAATCTAGATTCAAAGTTGTGTGTGTATGTATGTGTACGCATATACATACATACACACACACACACACACACATATATATATACACATATACACATACATAAACACATATACATATATGCATACATGGAAGTATCATCCTCAAACAGGATATGTCTTTATCCAAAAAGTGCCTTCAACACCCAGGTTAAAGATAGTCTTCTATATGTTATTTTAAATTTAATACTCTAAAAAAAATTTTTTTTCAATTTTTTTTTTAACGTTTATTTATTTTTGAGACAGAGAGAGACAGAGCATGAACAGGGGAGGAGCAGAGAGAGAGGGAGACACAGATTCCGAAACAGGCTCCAGGCTCTGAGCTGTCAGCACAGAGCACGAAGCGGGGCTCGAACTCACGGACCGTGAGATCATGACCTGAGCCGAAGTCGGACGCTTAACCGACCAAGCCACCCAGGTGCCCCTAAAAATTTTTTTAAAAATAAATAAATTTCACACCATATCTGAATTTTGCAGAGGAAAGACTCTTGGGTAGGAGTTAGGACACCTAGGACCCACCCATCTCTGTAGTTAAATCCTTAAAAGACTTTTTAAAAAGGAACTTCCTCTTTCTGGGCCTCACTTTTCTCATATTTAAAAGAAGGTATGGGGCACCTGGGTGGCTCAGTCCATTAAGTGTCCAACTCTTGATTTCGACTCAGGTCATGATCCCAGGGTCGTGAGATCGAGCCCCATGTTGGGGGAAGGAGTAAAGGGGGGGCTCCATGCTCAGTACAGAGCCTGCTTGGGATTCTCTCTCTCTCTCTCTCTCTCTCTCTCTCCCTCTCCCTCTCCCTCTGCCCCTCTCCTTCTGCCCCTTTACCTTCCTTGCACTCTCTCTCAAATTTAACTAAATGGAGAAAGTAGGACAAGGTGATCCCTTTGAGACAGAAAATTCTGCAGTTCTCTAAATGCCTCCCACCATTGGCAGTATGATAAATTCCAGTGGTGTGCAAATATGAAATAAATCTAACAATGAAATGAGTCATACTAAGTAATTCAAACAATAAAGAATAAAATATACGTCAGAATCACTCACCCCATAAACCAATGGTGCTTGACATATTGGTTAATTTTCTCCTAGACATCTCTCTCTGCCTATGTGCCCAAAGATATATGCATATGATTCTACATAAGTAAGGTCAACTGTACTTCCTATTCTGTAACCTGCTGACCAAAGACTTAATTTGCTGTTATTAAAACTGTAAATCCACAAACTGAGACTTAGGTGCCGCCCAGCAGTCTGTTTCCTTAGTCAGCTCTCTCTCTTTCTTCCCACTGTTCTTCAGAGGGGCTGTTTCAAACTGGACCACGTCTCCTTAAACTTCTGTCACAGCCATCTCTCCCTTCCCTGTCAGCAGATGCACTCATTTCTTACTTCCAGATAAAAGAAAAGGCATTTCCTTCCACTTCCTGTGGCCAGACCTGCTTACCTAACTTACCAGTGTTCACACACATCCTCTTCTCCTTCCTTCTTGACATGATGAGTGATGTTCCTTATCCTTTCATGCCTGACCTTTCCACTTGTGCTCTGGATCCCTGCCTCTTCCACCGTGGCATGGCTCAATGCAAGTCTTTGGTACGGAGCTCCCGAAAGCTCTACCCACTCCAGGACCAATAGCCTCTCAGTTCTTTGAACAGACTGACTGCTTTCCTGCCTTAGGACTGCTGCCCTTGTTCCTGCTCCTAGAATGTTCTTTTCTCCACTCCTCCCAGGGATGTTGCTTCCTGTCCTTCAGATCTTCATTTAGATATCCTTTCTTTGCAAGAGCTTCTCTAATGGTCTCTGTGGATGCTTGTTCACCTCGATAGATTTTACACCAGAACCATGCTTGTTTCTTTCATAGCACTGATCACAGTAGACATTATTGGATTCCTCGTTTGTTCCATTGTTCATTCTCTGTCTCTCTCACAAATTTAGAAACTTCGTAAGGCCAGAAACTCTGTTTTAATCACTAATGTGTACTCAGAGCCTAGCAGAGTACCAAATACTATTACCACATATTGATTGAATGAGTGAATGAATGAATGAATATCTTCCTAATTTTTAAAGCCATTTCAGTTGAAGAAAAGCTGACATAATGTTTTATCTGGGGCCAACCTTATAAACATTTAGAGATTAAACTTTGTGGAATTTCCTTGAAGACATCATGGTTCCAGTCTGGGTCTTCTTGAACAAGGTGCACAGTCTTCTCAAAATTAATAGAAATACTCATATACATGTTCACATGAAAAGTAAGATATGAATAGACATTTTAATGTTTACAAGAATGTAGTCTTTTTTCTGAATTGTGTGGTGAGAAATACAGAAGATTTTTTTTTATGAGATAGCCCTTATTTCATGCATACAATATAACACCGGAAATTTCTTTTGGCTGACATAAAGCTTTGCATGGTGAAGACCTATTTCAGCCTGATGCAAGATGTCATAAATGTCAGATTTTCACAGACTATGAATTTAGGGTTTGGAAAAATATTTTTATTTTGTAATGCCATGTTATTTCTATCACCACACACGTAAGAACTATTTTCAGTATTGAAGTCAACAAAGAAAATCGTATTTGAAAAACACTTGTTATTTATCTATAAGATATCTCAAATAAACACTGGCATGTAATTCAGTCACTAAATAAGGAAGAAATCCCTGTAATTTACATTTTTTACAGTGGTCCAGCTAGCATGCAGTAATGCAGTACTCAACCTAGCAGTTGCTGATGGGGTATTGTCTAACATTTAGTCGAAGAATTATGAAGAAGTTAAATGGTTAGATCATCATTTGCATCTCCCTTTACAGAAATTTAGCTTTTACTGAAATAACTTTTATTATAGGAAGCAGATTGGCATAATTTTTATTTAAATGACAGCTTTTTTTCCCCCTGATCACTAAAATGACAACCATTGTCGTCAAAATTGGGAAAATACAAAAAAACAAAAAGCAGAAAATAAACATCACTCATAATTATAACATCCAAAAATAATGCCCGTTGTTAGACCATACTGTGTATATATGTCCTACATAATTAGAATTATGTTATAAATATTATTTTATAACCTTGTATTTTCACATATCATGCTGTGAAAGTTTGTCACTGGGAATTTTTCGAAGATTACTTTTTTTAACGGCAGGGTGCTCTAACATATTGCTATATAATAGTTTAATGGATCTCTAAATCATAAGGAAATGAAGTTTTCACTTTACTATCTTATAAATAATGCTATAGGGAACATCTTCCCCCCCCCCCCCCCCCCCTTGAGAGAGAGAGAGAGAGAGAGAGAGTGTGAGAGCGAGCAGGGCAGAGGGAGATAGAGAATCTTAAGCAGGCTCCACACTCAGTATGGAGCCTGACGTGGGGCTCAATACCAGGAGCTTAGCATCATGACCTGAGCCCCATGGGAACATCTTAAGATAATACAGCTTGGGGTGCCTGGGTGGCTCATTTGGGTAAGCCTTGGCTCACTTCGTGATCTCACAATTTCATGAGTTTGAGCCCCACATCAGGCTCTGCACTGACCACAGAGAGCCTGCTTGGAATTCTCCCTCTTTCTCTGCCCCTACCCCACTTGCACTCTCTCTCGGTCTCTCTCAAAATAGACAAATAAACTTCAAAAAAAAAAAATAGATAATATGTCTTCATGCACATTTTTTATATTTCTTAATTATAAATTCTTAGAGCAGACTTAATGAGTCAGTGGGACATCAGCACAACGACCCTTGGTTATTTAAAATGGAGGAGCATCTGGGTAGCTCAGTCAGTTAAATGTCTGACTTCAGCTCAGGTCATGATCTCATAGTTCATGGGTTCAAGCCCCGTGTTGGGCTGTGTGTTGATAGCTCAGAGCCTGGAACCAGTTTTGGATTCTGTGTCTCCCTCTCTCTGCCCCTCCCCTGCTCATGCGCGCGCGCTCTCTCTCTCTCTCTCAAAAATAATAAACACTAAGAAAATTATATGTCAAGGGACACCTGGGTGGCTCATTTGGTTAAGCGTCTGACTCCTGATTTTTGCTCAGGTTGTGATCTTAAGGTGAGATCGTCCACAGAGCCAGTTTGGGACTCTCCCTCTCTCTCTACCCCTCCCCTGTGCGCGCGCTCTCTCTCTCTCTCTCTCTCTCTCTCTCTCTCTCTCTCAAAATAAAGAATTAAATAAAATGGATGTCAAGTTAAAGTAGAAGGAAAATAATCTTATGTATGGCTACCATATATTCTGAAAATATTCCTGTTCCTTTTAGTAGATATTTGCAGATTAAGTGGAAGAAAACTGTATTCAACTTGCGGTGCTATAATAAAGGTATGCCTTGTTAATAAAAAAAAAATAACTCATTATAGAGAACTTTGAAATCCAAGAACTTAATCTATATTTCTCTACCTCTTGACCAGGAAGACAGGGTCCACGTACAGGTCCCTGCCCTGCCTGGTGTCCATAGAATTTAGAGAATTGTCTGGCACATGGCAGTAAGTTAGGAGGTACCTAGTGAATGAGTGAGTGAGTGAATCAACCATCATTGTTAACTGACTGGCTTAACAGAACTTTTAAAACCCTAACAGCTTATCTACACCTTTTGGGAACTGTGCTCCTAATTTGTTTACTGACTTTCTGAATGGAAATGGCATCACTTTGAGAAGCAGACACAAATGTTCATCTTAGCACTGTGTTTTCTTCTGTGACCTTGTTCTTAGTTTTCCTCCTCTGTAAAATGAGGGTACAGTACTTAGTTTTCCAGAAATTCTTGCCATTTCAAAGAAATTGTAATCTAAAACCTGTTCTCTTTTCCCCTCCTTTGATTAAATCAATATTTTAAGGTTAAAAGCCAGGAGCATTAATAGTGCTAGAAAACATGTGTTCCAGAAAAAGCAGGGAGAACAAAGAGTATTACTTGGGAAAGCATGCTAGATATGGACTGGATACTTAACCCAGAAAAACCTAATTACTCAGACTGTATTTTTGAAGTATATGCCCTCCAGATATTTCTTTCAAATATAGAAAAGACTTTATATGTTTTAGAACTTATTTTTGGAAAATATCAATATTACAGCATTTTCATTTTGTCAAAATATGACTTCAAGAGGCTTAGTGCATTTCTGACCTTTAAATACAATAGCACTTTTTCTTTATAGTCTTAGTATAAAAGTAAACCATATTTCATTGTAGAAATGTGGGTCCTGGAGAATAGTGCAAAGAGGAAAGTGTGTTTCATTCTCTCCCTAATCTTGCTTTGTTGAGGATTGTGGAGACGAATATTTACGTAAGAATCCATTTCTATTTCTGGAATAGAGTACGATGATTACTGTTAACAGTGGTTATGAAAGTCAAGTTATATATGGGTACAGATGAAGGAGAAATTAATTTTGAGCCCCTAAAGGATGAGTAGTACATGTGTCCAAATCTGTGACTTTGGTGGGGGCTTAAAAATGAGGACTGTGCTTTATTTGCTCTGTAGTTTGAATACCCAGTTCATTGCTTAGTGTATAGTGGGTACTTATTCTTCAGTATCACCTAGGGAAGGAGAAACTCTCTGCTCCTCTTTTAGGGAGGAGAACCTAAATTTCTAGCTTCATGTACCCATATGAAAGTTCTCCGTATGTTTATACACACCTGTTCACATGGATAGCCAATCAGAACATGAAGAAACCTCCCCTTGAATAAAATGAGCTGAAGGTTTTCTTGCACCCTACAGTAGAAAGCTCCCATTTAACCTTCTGAAGTTCCCCTTGAAGGGGTCAGCCAAAAAGCAGCCATGTCAGGCTGACTGGCAGGGAATTAGCAGTTCTCAGCTCTGAGAAGGCTCAAGTGTTTTCTAGTGTGTTTTTTAGTATAGCTGTTTTCTAGTGTGTTTACAGCTTGCCTGTCACCAAGGGAGTCCACTGTTATTACTAACCCAATTAGGTCTGTTACAACAGTAAGTGAGGAGAGATGTTGCCTTCTTGCAATGTCCCTGCTTGGCCAGAATGAGGAAAGTCTTCTGATGGAGGAATAGTATGAGAGCTGATGCTGATTGGAGAAGTACACAGCAATTCTCTGCATTCAGTGCTTAGAGGAGTATAGGGTTTTCATAATGTTGTCCGTAAATGTTTGTCATGAGCATTCTACAATGTAGGTGCTGGAGATATGAACACATGTAAACAGAGGAGATGGGCTTACACTCTGGAGTGTCACAAATGGATTAGGTACTGTGCTAGGCACTTTGCTTTCTCTAACTCATTGATTTTCCATAGGTTTTCAGGCACGTGGTCTTATTTCCACTTTATAGATGAGGAAACAAAGGCTCAGAGAGGTTAAACACTCTCCTGAGGTTACAGTTTGAAGTGATCTCAACATCTTCCCTACCCTTGAGAAACTCATCAAGGAGATGAATATACGGAGATGCAAAGAGATTTAGAAGTCTCCATCTAAGGCTTACTTGCTCACTAAGAGTGATATTTTCTGGAAGAGCCTACTGAGTCAGTGTAAGGGCCATCGGTGCCATAGGGCATTTATCCTCCATAAGCATCCCCTTAAGGGATAGGGAGAGGCTGTTTATTGGGGATTATCCAATGAGAGCTTCCTTAGCCAGGGACTGCAAAGATAGGAGTGGAAGATAAGACCTTAAACCTCAAAGAAGCCTCTTTTCCAAGATCCAGGAGAGGCTCAAGAGAAGGACTAGTTTAAGCACATCAATAGTATTCAAAGTAGCAGGGCTCTAGTTGCAGAGTGTGGTGTTTGTCAGGGCAGAGCTTTTGACATTTGTTTCTTTTGAAGCAATGACAGAGCTTTTGAGTCATCAACAATGCTTTTTCTTCAGGGCAAAATTCTTAAAAACTGGGCACCAGTTTAAAAAAGGGCTACATGTGATATTATGGATTGGCTCAAATATTAGAGATACTCACTTTCCAAGGGACAGTCCCCCTTCTTTCTCCTGACTTTATAGCTTCAGTTCCTAAAGCTCTGGGTCCTTTGGTCAAAGGGATGGGAACTGGGTAAAACAGTTCTGTGAGCATTTGCTGAGGTCCTACTATGAGGGGATAGAAAGATGAAATAGATTGAGTCTCTGTCCTCAAACTTGATCATTTCATTATTGAGATAAAACATACACAGTCCAGAATGCCTCAGTTCTGTTGGAAAGGTACTCCTTTAAACTTCCAGAGTGATTTATTTCAGAGAAGTTGTTTCCTGCTGAGGCATCCGGAAAGGCTTCCTGGAGGAGGAAACATTTTTGAGTGTTTGATCTGGGTTTAAAGACTATAGGACCCAGAGAGTTATAAAAGGAACATAAGGTGTGTAGGGTGGTTCTAGAATGGGGGTGGGAATTAAAACATGCAAACAAGAATGTACACGCAAAGAGAGTGTATTAAACTCAAAATAGCACAGGAAATAATGCTTGTTTTTCCCTCAGCACTCACTTTGTTCCAAGAATAATGTTAAGCTTTTCATATGCATTCTCTCATTTAGTACTCACAGCATTACCAAGAGGCAGGTATTACTATTTTCATTTTACTGAGGTGGACAGCAAGGCCCAGAAAGGTTAAGTAACTTGCTCAAATCACACAGCAAGTAGCAAAGTCATCATTCAGGCTCAGACACTCTGATTGCAAGTCCTAATGTTTAACTACTTACACTGTACTGCCTCACTATAGTTCACTGTTGCTGGAATATTGGCCAAAAGCAGGAAATAATACTGAAAACTTAATAGTAATGATAATAATTGTCACTTAACCTCCAAAGAATATTTTCAGTGCTAAAGTACTAGGCACATTGCTTTGATTTAACTTAATCCTGACCACAGTTGTGGAAGTGTCATTAATCTCATTTTAAGATGAGTAATCTGAAAGAATAACTAACCTGATAAAAGAATATTAAGGAAATAATAGATCTGAGCTTTGAATCAGTATCAGTGACCTCAACCATTACATTACATTGCTTCCCAAAACTAAGACCAGATGGTAAGAGTCTTGAAAGCTAAGCCAGGAAATTTGCATTTGTCTGTTGCCAACATGGCAGTATTAAATGTTTATGACCTGGAAGGTGAGATGGCTTGATCAGGGCTTTTGGATGATTAACCTGGAGCTGACATTGGGTAGACTATAGACAGCTTATAGAATGGAAAATCAAAAATAGAGGGGCCAATTATGGGACTATTGCAATAGTCCATGTAAAAGGTCTTGGTGAAATGTGTGGTCTAGTCGAATGGTCCTAAAAGGTCAATATAGACTCAAGAAGGTGAGAAAGGAATTGTATAGTATTGGGTTTGTGAATGGTTAGGGTGCTGTTTTGGTGCTTTGAAACCTGGATCTCTTGCTAGAGAAGGAAGCTGCCCATAGTGAAATATGTTGGCCAGGCAGCCACTTGAGCTAGCTATTTATCATGGAGACAACTGGGAGCTATGATTACCAGACCCTGGGTTGCAGCTGCAGCCACCCAGAATTAGCTTGGCCAGATGGTGATGGGTGACTGGCTGTTCTCCATAGATTTCAGGAGAGAGCACAACAAATATCACAAGTGAGAGGCACATGGCTTCCTATGAACACAGAAAACCTGTGTTGTGATTTTCTGATTCTCTGAAGATATTTTATTCTCATGTTTTCACAGTTAAATTAACTGAGGTTGATAATGGTAAAGAATGCTTTATACAAATCAGATTTTTTTTTTTTAATGAGGCCATCTGGTGGGTAGTCTGCATTTATATCCTAATATCCAAAAAAGTCCTCCCAGCAGGTTAAAGGCTGAAATTTTCACTGCTAGTACAGTGTTAGTAGGCAGTATTTATAGCGTGGCAGAACAGCCACCATGATTACAACTTAATTCTTGTGTGACAAGAGACAGAATGTTAATTAGATCTTCCAGATAATAGTGATGACCATTTATTTGTACAAGGCATTTTCCCAAATGTAACAGGTATGAATTCTCAGTATCACTCATTTGGGTATACAAGAAACACAGTGTTAATAGTTTCTTTAATAAAATAATTCAAACTCATAATCTCCCTAGTGGTCAGAACATCACCTACACACTTCTAAGGAAGGTCTGATCCAAAAATGGGTTGGTCCAGGTTTGAAATTTGATCATGTTCAGAAGCCCCCACCCCATTTATTCTCCCTTTTCACCCAGGGAGGATACTAAGCCCAGAACATCTCAGAGGTGCCAACCTGGTAACAGTAGGAAGTGGGTGTTCTCTTTGTCTGGACCCACCCAGCAGGCCCTCTGCTGGCCTCTTACTCTCAACATGAATTCATTTAGTCAGACCTTGACACACCACCACATGGAGACCAGACAATGTGCCAGTTCTGACCCACCCCCATTGGATGCCTGGCTCAAATAATCTGGTAAGGTGAAGTCCAATCCTCTCATTATTCCCTGTGGAAACTACCCATGTAGCTGACATCTACACATAGCTTTTTGTGCCCACAACATGATCCTGTACAAGTCCATGCATCTCTCCTCCTCAGTCAATGTTCATGTTCCCCTCAAGACCCATGGGAAGTTTTGGATGTCCTGTCCACCATGCTACAGGTCTCCAGGAGTCTTGGATCAATAAAAGGGGATTCATGTTGTCTCCACACCTGGGTGTCTGAGTTGGAGCAAGGAGCTGAGAAATTGTCATTTTTATTAATTGGTCCAATTTTAAGGAATCTAGCTCCAGGACAAATGGTGACCCATATCTCCCCACCTACATGGGCTGAGATGGGGAG
This sequence comes from Panthera uncia, assembly GCF_023721935.1. Classification (NCBI taxonomy): domain Eukaryota; kingdom Metazoa; phylum Chordata; class Mammalia; order Carnivora; family Felidae; genus Panthera; species Panthera uncia. Next base: position 29,520,044 of record NC_064816.1, read on the forward strand.
AATAAAAGAAAGAATTGGTTAATACCTCAAATTATGATTCTGCCACACACACACACACATGATCTCTAACTTCTGCAGCACTTCGTACTTTCACAATGAGAAAAATTAGGTTTTGAAAAGTTGAGGGACATGTTAGAGGCCCCACTGAAGCCAAGAGTAGTACAGGAATTTGGACCCATCTGTCTGACTGCAGAGGGTGAGCTCTTACCCAACACTCTACAGATAGCAGAGGCTGAGGCTGACTTATGGGACCTCACTTAGAACTTAGCTCTCAGCACACATATTTGAGATTGTTGTGTGGATCAAATTACCTTGCAATGGATCTATTTTATTCTTTTTTTAAAAATTCATTTTTTAATGTTTATTTATTTTTGAGAGAGAGAGAGAGCGTGAGAGCTGGGGAAGGGCAGAGAGAGAGGGAGACACAAAATCCAAAGCAGCCTCCAGGCTCTGAGCTGTCAGCACAGAGCCTGATGTTAGGCTTGAACCCATAAACCATGAGATTATGACCTGAGCTGAAGTTGGACGCTTAACCAACTGAGCCACCCAGCGCCCCTCTGTTTTATTCTTCCATTTTCAGATATTAGGGGCAATAGGTGAGCCATGTCTACATTGTGTAGGTCTCATAACAAATGGAACCATACTGAGATTCTAGGGAACATCTCCATATCTTGGGGATTAAAAGGAACTCGAGCGAATCACTGATTGGGATTGCATTTTCTTTTCTTTTCTTTTCTTTTTTTTTTTTTTAATTCCAGATCCTTGAGTGGCCAGTCTTGTCCTTAAGGTGATTACCTGTAATGACAATACTGGAAGGTTGAAATCCTAGACTCTGGTCCTTGGTCTTTCACCTTCTCACAGTGATGCCCTGAAATCAGTATCTTCTTCTTCATCCATTGATGTCTCTCTCCCTGTTACATAGCAGCAAGAAAGCGAGTTGCAGTTATCACTGACTTTAAGATCTTTACAAGAAAGCAGAAGTTCATGGCAAGAATTAGACTCAATAACTCATGGAAATACTTGAGAGGTTGTGCTGGTACTCTTTCTAAGTAAGTATAGATAGGGCTAGTTTTAGGAGGTATAAGATGGAAATATGTTGGATTTAAATGGCCATCAGATTCTTTTCTGTGCTTCTAAATTTTACCAAAATTAATAGTAATATTTCTCAATCCATTACAAGACTAAATCTCTTACAGAAATAAAATGAACCACTCGCGTTTTATTTTTTAACTTATTCCCCCAGTGACAAGATGTATGTTGATTACTAGCTATGTTAAACTTGCAATCATTCATGCAAATTGGGAGGGGGAAAAATAAGTCACTGGCTGTGACAAATGGAAAATAAAGATAAATACACACACTATAAAAGTAAATGACTTTTCCCTCTGCCAAAATGACTAAAATGAAAAAGACAATACCAAGTGATGGCAAGAATATAGAAGAATTAGAACTTTTTTACACTGTTTAGGAGAATAAATTGATGTAACTTTGAACAGCTGTTTAGTGGTACCTACTAAAGTGAATACATAAATGTAGGTTTATTTTGAATATATGTGTAAGTGTCATATGCATGTAATAAATGCTCATGAACTACATATATGTATATGTATATATGTTATATATTATTATTACATACAACTGTATATAATACATCCAAGTAACTATTCTGATGTGTATGTTTCCCAAAAGACACAAGTATGTTCCTAACAGCCTATTTAGAAAACCACAAATACCATCAGTAGTATGATGACATTGTGGTGTATTTATACAGTGGACCACTTGCAGCAGAAACAATGAACAAACTGAGTTCTCACAACATTGATGAATTTCATACAAAAAAAATTAAAGAAACCAGATGCAAAAGAGCATATAGCATACAGTTCAATTTTTAAAAATAATCTATGGTCTTAGAAGTCAAGACAGTAGCTAACTCTGGTAGGAAGAGCATAGCATACTTCTCAGGTTCCGTTAATATTCTGTTTCTTGATCCAGGAACTGAGTAGGTAGATGCATTCACTCTGTAAAAATTCATTGAGCTGTTTTGCACTTCTCTGTGTGTACGTATATGTCCAGAAATTTGCTTTTGGAAAGGCCATGTGTTAAAAGGACCAGGAAAGGTGCAAATGGGACCAGAAGCACAAATTAAGTACTGTTAACACATTAATTGGGCATAAATTGTAAAATGTTATTCAAATGTAGAATATCGCGTATGCTGAATCTAAAGAAGATTTTAGTGGCCCCATCACTGTGTCTTGACATTACTTCTAAGAAATTCCACAAATATCAAATCTGTCACAAGACTAGTTATATCATTCAAGATGCTCAATACTGAGCCCTAACAACAAAATTTAGTACACCCTCAAAAAAACTATGATGGAAACACAGTGGGTGTTTCTTCTCATTTTTCTCCTCATCTCCAGGTTCTAGAAGCTCAGAGCCCTTTCTCTTTGGGTCTGTCCAGAATCTTTTATTCAGGCTGCACATTTCACCACAATTAGGTAACCTGTTTAGCATTACTAGCCTGAGTCAGCCCATTTTGTATCAGATGAAACTGGTCTATATTTAAAAGAAGGAATTCATAACGTACCAGCATAATCTAGGAATTTAATCATTAGGTTGAGAGTTCCAGGCCCCAGTCCCCTGACATGCCTATTCCCTCTGGCTTTGACTCACAATCATGTGTTTTCAAAATGGACAAGAGAATGAGCCCAAAAGCAAAATTGCTGGTGACTAAGAATAGGAGCCAGCAGTCCTGGGAAGAATGCAGGGCTCTGGAGCTTAGCAAGAAAGCTGTAGAAGCTTGTGCACTGTGTTCGTGCAAAATAAGCATCGGATTGGAAGACTGATGTGAGTCTGAAGAACCGAATTCCCCAGAGCTGGTGTCTGAATCCACTGTGATTAAGTAAACTTGCCATATTTAGTGGCTTGCATTTAAACACAGGCATCGTATAGCTTTATTTTTTTCTTTTATTTATGATAATGTCCATGAGAGGCCAGATTTGCTGTTTTCCCAAATTGACTGCCACCATCTCCAGGATTTATTAAATCAGATGTACTATATGAACTGCTTGATATATTTTTTATTTGAATGACTTGAATATAATCTTTAAGTCAAATCCAACCTGAAGGTTATCTCAGCTATTCCATTTTTCGAAATAGGGGTAGTCCTTACACAAGTGAGCCTGGGAGAACGCAATGTTTGTTTAGGTAAACAAATGAAAGATTTGGACTGTTTGGCACACTAGCTCTAGACCTCTCAACTCACAATCTACTTAAATATTAAAAATAATAACCACTAATAATTAAGAGTTTACTACTTGTCAGCCACTAACCTGGTCACTTAACCTACATTTTAATTATCACAACAATCCAATGGAGTAGCTGTTCTTCTTAGCCCTATTTTACAGGTGAAAAAACTGAGGCATGGAGAGATAACTTGTCCCAAATGACACTGATGCTTGGTGATCAGCCAGGATTTGAACCCAGGATCTAACATTGATTACCACAGGGGTGCCTGGGTGGCTCAGTTGGCTAAGTGTCCGACTCTTGATTTTGGCTCAGGTCATGATCTCATGGTTTGTGAGTTCAAACCCTGTGTTGGGCTCTGCGCTGACAGTGCAGAGCCTGTTTGAGATTCTCTCTCTCTCTCTCTCTCTCTCTCTCTCTCTCTCTCTGCCCCTCACTCTGTGTGTGTGTGTGTGTGTGTGTGTGTGTCTGTGTGTGTGTGTCTGTGTGTGTCTGTGTGTGTGTGTGAGTTTGAGCCCTAAGGGCTCTGTGCTGACAGCTCGGAGCCTGGAGCCTGCTTCAGGTTCTGTGTCTCCCTTTATTTGCCCCTCTCCTGCTTCCGCTCTGTCTCTCTAAATAAAAATAAACATTTAAAAACATTTAAAAATATATAAATAAACTTTAAAAATTAAAAAAATGAAATAGATTAGCACAGTATATAAAAAATAGTCTAATCCTTTAACCAGCCTGCTTTGCTAACCTTTGCCCTGTCGTCATGATGTAGTAATTTTGGAGTAAATGGAACCAATTTGATCTTAATCTGAATAATTTCTTGAATCAGATCAAATCTCCAGAATGTAATGTGGTTCTTTTCTTCTTTTTTCTTTTCTTTATATATATATATATATATATAGAGAGAGAGAGAGAGAGAGAGAGAGGAGAGAGAGAAAGCAAGGGAGAGGGACAGAGGGAGAAAGAGAGAGATTCCCAAGCAGGCTCCACGCTCAGTGCAGAGCCCAACACGGAGTTCAACCCTACAACCCTGGGATCATGACCTGAGCTGAAGTCAAGTGTCAGATGTTCAACCTGCTGAGCCACCAGGTGCCCCAATATGTACATTTCTAGAGGAGAAGATTGTGCCCTCTCAGGAGAGATTGCATTTCTTGGGGCTGCCCTGGCTTACACCTGGTCCTGGAGTAATTCATACTGTCTGTCCTCACTCACTAAAGTGTCTCTGTACAGTAAATCATATGGTTACCCTGTAAACTTGCTTGTCTGCCTTCTCAAATAAGCTCAGGTGTCTAGAATAGAGGCTAGATCAAGGATGAGACTGGTTTCTTCATCTGACCCAGGACTCTCAGGATCAAGACTAAATTCTTGACCAGAAACAAGTTGTCCAGGCACCTCTGGGTTTTGCCCAGAAGGGTCATCCTTGCTTGGCCAAGCAGGAAGTGAAGATATCATTATTAGAGCAGGAAAGCAAATGCCATAGGATAGCCTTCTGAAATCAGGTGGCATGCCAGGAGGACAGGTGCCTTGTTTTCAGGGTGATGGGCATTCCTGCTGCTATTTTAGCCTCAATTTCGGCTGCCTGGGCTGAGAGAATTCTGTGATCTGGCACGTGTAGGCTCAGCTGTGCCCGGTATTGTCTTTCTGGGCTCCAAAGTGCTTCTTAGCCCTCCGGAGCCTTTTATCCAGCGAAGTCCCCTTTGGAAAAGCAGTCCTCGGGCTCCAGTCATTCTTGTTCCTGGGACTGGTCAATCTCCCCTAGGTACTTCGGGTGCATTTTTCTGGAACACATGACTTCAAGAACAGACCTCTACATGGGAGTTAAAAGTCCGTTGCAAAATAGTGAAGGATCTGATAATTTTGAGTGTCCAGAATATTCCTCAGATTTGCTTAGGCACGACAAACAAACAAAAATATCCTTTAAATCTAGGTTTGGATTGCTATGTGAGTCATGACTGGATCCAGGATTTCACATGGTATTATTAGGATCTGTCTTTCTATCTCCATCTTTTAGCTATTCTCTTTGTATTTGTAACAGAGTTTCACCACACACTGCCACCATGATCACAACCAAGTTTGAGCTTCTGTGATTCTTGAGACCTCAGAAAGAGAGTGACCACTTCTCTCCCAGTGTGCAAGTCAGTCCTTAGATAAATGCCCTAACCAAACAAAGTAGGGACATAAGAGACGGTGAACACTTAAAAAGTGTTTTTGTATGCTAGTCACACTTCAATACTTTATATGTATTAATTCATTTAATCTCTCCATGCATCCTGTGAAAGAGGAATTATTACTATCTCCACTTTACATATAAGGAAACTGAGGTACAGAGAGATTAAGCAACCTGATCAAGGTCATATAGCTTGTAATTGCTGAGCTGATATTTGAACCAGGGAGTCTAGCTATGCTCTTAACAGTCCATTTTAGTAAAGAGGCATATAACAGATAGCTGGCATATGATAGTGTATAATGGATGAGGACCGAACCGTTTTCTAAAATAAAACTTTCTGCTTAGGCAAAAATTAATAGTATAGTATACTAATTAGTGTACTAATCTTGTACTCGAGATGACGATTACACTTGTACAGGTCACTAAACTCTGATCCTTCAGCATCACTATAAGGAACATACTGGTCTAGATGAGGGTCAGAAATACACAACACACATGCCACTGCCACCATTAAGCCCATGCTGTTCCTATGGCAGACATCGTTACTCAGTCACCACACTATCTGTCCTTTAAATCTGGGTGCAGCCTCAGGATCCTTTTCAACACACTAATCCAGGCAGCCTTGCTAACTGGACACAGTTTACTATTAAAAATGAAACCTGTTGCTATTTTAGGATTAAAAGATTTCTGGGGCGCCTGCGTGGCTCAGTCAGCTGAGCATCCAGCTCTCGATTTCAGCTCTGAGGATGATCCCGGGTTGTGAGATCCAACCCTGTGTTGGGCTCCTCGCTGAGCATAGAGCCTACTTAAGCTTTTTCTCTCTTTACCTCTGCCCCTGTCCCCTGCTTGTGGGTGCCCTCTCTCTCCATAAATACATACATAAATACACAAAAGATTTCTAAAGACGTTTCCAAGGCTAATGTTTCAGAATTCTTCTGAGGCAGCAGAAATAAAAGACTTTGGTTTTCAAAGCATAATCACAGAAGTTTATTCGGTGTTCATAAACAAGGGCAGTCCTTTGAATTCTTTAAAAATTCCCTCATCTATGCTCCATGTCATCCTGTGGACCTTTTCTCATCCTCTTCCAATAAGAACAGAAATAGTGATAACATACTATAAACCTCTTCTAATGTGCTCAGATACATTTATACCCACTCTCTGAAGTGCATTCCATCAGGACCACTGAGACAGGCCAGCAATCTAGAAGAGTCCTAGGGCTCAACTATAAAGGCACCTAAATATTTTTTACCTGGGGATCTTGAAAAACATTCTTTTCAGGGCATAAACCTGTTCTTAAAGCCCTGGGTAGTACACCCCTCTCACTTTTGTTATGAGGAAGTTAAAACTCAGAGAGGTTAAGAGATTTTTCTAAAGTCATACAACTGAAAGTGACAGAATTGGGTCCTAGACCTCAGGCATCTAGCAACAAATCAATAAATATCTAGTGAGCTTTTATATATAGTCCAGTGCTAGAAGCTGAGGGTTTGGAAAAGGCTTATTAAGCCAGTATGTCTATCCTACCACATACTTTTTAATTGGCAAGATGGCAAGAATCTAAAACACTGATGAGATAAAAAGTAGGTGCTGTATGATTTCTCAAGTTACCGTTAGCTGATAGGCAATCTTGAGGGTCATGCTTCCATCCTCTCTGGGGTGTGTTCCCTTTCAAAGTACACCTAGCATATAGATCTAGAATATAGATCTAGCATATAGAAAAAGTTTCAGAACCTACCCTAAGGGGAGAAGAAGAAGGGTGAGTTTTCTAGGGGGACTTCAGGAAGTCTTGTGCCTCTTCCCACCTTAGGAACTCGAGGCTTGTGGTTCCCTGTTCTTGACTTGCTCTTCCTCACTCTTCTTTACTTGCTACTCTGACTTATCCATTACATTCAGCACCAAGGTCCCTTCCACAGGAAGGTGTTCCTGATGGCCACCTTCCACCCCTGCCCTCAGGTTTGGTTTACCTTATGCTTGTGTGGTTTTGTAGAGTTCACCCAAATTACACTCCTGAAGGAACTTATCATTTAATGACTGTCTCTCACACTGGGATGCAAACTCCTTGATGGTTAAAATATGTCTGTCCCTTCCCCTGTTGTATCCCCAGGGTTTAGTTCAGTACTTTGCTAAGAGTGCCCCCTCAATGTGTTTACTGGGGGAAGAAAGGAGAGAAGGAAGAGAAAAGAGACATGTATACACCTTAAGGTCTGAACCTTGAAAATAAGTATGAAAATGAGACGAGTACTTATTGAGCCATTATGTCCCAGGTTTCTCTCATTTCCCTGGAATGTAGATTTCATCATCCCTATTTTATAAATGAGAGAACAAAACCCAGGAAGGTTTAGTAACTTGCCTCAAGTCGCTGAGCCATTATGTGAAACATTGAGGATTTAAACTCAGGCTGACTCCAAGGTTCTTCTGGAGTCTCTCTTGTTCAAGCGCAGGGTTTCTCAATGTTGGCTTTATTGGGCTGCAGAATCCTTTGTTGTGGAGGCTCCTGATTCTTTGTGCGGTATCCCTAGCCTCTACTCACAGATGTCAGTAGAACCGCCCCCCCCCCCCCCCCCCCCCCCCCCCCCCCCCCCCCCACTAGAACCACACAAAAAATGTAATAAATAGACCGAGAATACACAT